>NW_028026992.1:0-10616 GCF_054177405.1 Leptonychotes weddellii
CAACAATTCATTTTAAAACTTCAAAAAACATGGAAAATACTTCATCACTATTACCAAAAAAAAAAAAAAAAAAAGCAAAAGTGTGTCAGTTCAGTCTGAAAACTTTGATATGTTCAATTTATCTCTGTGAACATCAGACTCTGAGGTCTCCAATGAATACTTCCTGTGATTACTTAAAATGGAAGTAAGTGAAAGTAAATAAAAATATTATCACCACATGACCTTCCATCAGTCAAAGAACCAGTGTTACATTTCTGTGTATATAATTATGAATGGATCAAAGTTAGATAACTAGGTCATGTTATTAAGTATATTTACTTCACTCTTTCACATCATAATATATTATGACCAGTTTCACCATTCTGCAATATGATTCTAATTATCTGATGGTAAATTGCTATAAAGAAAAACCATTTTAACTTGTTTTTTATGTTAGTTTTATTTGGGGCCATTATGTAACAGCAATAAAATGGATAACTTTGTATAGAAATACTCCAGTGCAACTCTACTTCTTCAGAATAGTTATCAAGAAGTGGAATTGCTACCTCAAGGGACAAAAATCCATATTGCCAAATAAACCTCAAGATGAATTCTTTTTTTTAAAGATTTTATGAGAGAGAGAAAGAGAGAGCATAGGGAGAGGGAGAATCAGGCTCCCCGCTGAGCAGGAAACCCAACAAAAGACTTGATCCCAGGACCCTGAGATCATGACATGAGCCAAAGGCAGAGGCTTAATCAACTGAGCCACCCAGGTGTCCCTGAAGATGAATTCTTTAACGCTCTGAGTAGCAGTGTAAGAGAGTGTATCTATTTCACCGCCCCTGTGAGTGTCTTCTGATATGTATGCATGTATGTATCCATGTACATATGTTTTTATGTTAAGATGCATGTAAAATAACTAAACCAGCTGTATGGACTCCAGCACCAGGATCATTCTAATTACCACAATCACTTGTTTTTTTGTGAGTGTGTGTGTGTGTATGTGTGTGTATTTGTGAGAAATTAGAACAAATATAGTTAAGATGATTGTAGATATGGATAAGAGAGTATCACAGCTTTTCTTTTTAAGATTTTATTTATTTGTTTTATTTGAGAGAGAAAAAGAGAGAGAGAGATTACAAAGGGAGAGCATCTCAAGCAGACTCTATGTCGAAGGTAGAGCCAGATGTGGGGCTCACTCTCATGACCCTGAGATCATGTCTAAGTGGAGGATGCTTAACCAACTGAGCCACCCAGGCACCCTACAGTTTTCTTGATTATACTACATTTCAAATATAAAACTAGTTAACTGGCATTTGCTGATATACTCTGCTTCTCTCTGGGGACATTAAACTATGGATTCTGAGATGAACTCTTCCTGTGACCATGGAAAATAAATAAGTAAATACAATTGTAGATTATATGATGAAATATCATCATTTTATATTAAGAAATTGAGGTTACTTACTTGAATAGACAAAATTGATTCATTCAACTAATGAATTGAAGTGCTTACAATGTATTAGGTACTATATTGGAAATGGTTGACACACTAGTAATCAAAATAGAAGCTGTCTATGACAAATGAGATCTGAGTAAGGTTAGTGATGAGGATTATATGACTTAATGCCTTCAAAGTGATTAGCTTACCAATATGATGTGTTTTTGTTTGTTTTGTTTTGTTTTCTGAAGACAGTATGTGCCTATTAGTTTTTAGTTCAGCAAATTTAATGAGGGAAGTTGAGTATTATGGTAATTTCTCTAAGATTTATTAGGGGATAGGGTTACAGATGCTATTAATGACTTCAGCAGAGTTTCCAATTTTCTGATTTCTGTTTCCTTTCTCAGTAGTGAAAAGTGGTTGCTTTGATGGAGAGTGATGTGTTGGGGGGCAGATAATAATAACAACAACAACAGTAACAGTAATAGCAATGATACAAACCTTCTAGTTTTCTTATAAAGATAGGTAAATCATGGGGCGCCTGGGTGGCTCAGTCGTTAAGCATCTGCCTTCTGCTCAGGTCATGATCCCAGGGTCCTGGGATCGAGCCCCACATCGGGCTCTCTGCTCAGCGGGAAGCCTGCTTCTCCCTTTCCCACTCCCCCTGCTTGTGTTCCCTCTCTCCTGGGTCTCTCTCTGTCAAATAAATAAGATCTTAAAAAAAAAAAAAGATAGGTATATCCCCATACACAAACATCAGAAGAGAGCATGGGACAGATAGTGTCAACCTTGTAATTGAGCATTGATACTACCTGTGTAGTTTTTAAATGACTCTAAGGTCTTCTAACATCCATTATCAAATTAAATCCCCACAAGCCTATATAATAAGGATAATCCTCATTTTTCCTCAGTTGAGGAAACAGACTCAAAGAGGATATTTTTCAAACAATATTTGAGACTAAGAGAGGTCAGATGATCTGCTAAAGTTATCCAATGAAGAATGCAATGATTTTTAATCCAAGGACATTGTTGCTTTAGTTATGAACTAAGGGGAGATAGCTCCTTGAAACAACTGTAAAGTTAAAAATCAGAAAAGAAGAGACATAGATCTGGAAAAATGTCCTTTCCCCTGCTGGAAGCATTTCCTCAGGAGAAACAGCACTGCATCCTAGAGGTTCTGAAACAGCAGCAGTTCCCTTCAGAGTCAGTAGGGGCCAGCATTGGCAAGTCCTCACAGGCCCTCACAGGGTCTGGGACCGGCTCTCACTCTGCACTGTGCAAGGGGTGGTGGAAGATAAGAACAAACACCTTCTCAGAGATTCAGGACAGTAGTCCAGTATTGATGCTCAGGATGCTCAGGTGTTTTCATAAGGCATAGAACTCAGAGCCCAGCCTGATTTTGACCAGGGTAGCCATGGTCAGCATCAAGCCTGGAGGGACTTCTACATTGGGACATTGAGGGCTTGGGGAAAGGAGGGACGTGAAGAGAGCAAGCATCCTCTTTGGGCTGCATAATTAAGATGTCACTGCCCAAATGGAGGGCCACCCTTGTGCTCAACACCCTTGTGCTCAGCAGGACCCTTGTGCTCCATCAGGAATGGGGTAGGACAGAGACACCCATACAGTCAAGATGTTTCTACAGGGCAAGCTCAGGAAGACTGATCCCTGAAAAACAGACCCAGAGCCAGAGAACACACCCTGTCCCAGCCCAGTGAGTTGCTGCACAGCCTGGAAAAGTGGCCTCAAAATCTCCATCTGCAACAAGAGGGTGCTAAAGAGCTATTCTTAGATGCTCCCAACTCTGTGACTTCCTTCCTTTCAATAGCAAGATTGATGTGGACTTTAACATGACACCATCTTCCCAACAGTGAAGAGGTGACTTTTAAGAGAATCAGTTGCCTTAGAGAAAGCAGTTCCTTCATTCAATAAACACTGAAGTTGAGAAACAGGCAAGAGGTTGAGGTCAAAATGGAGAAAATGACCTACATGACTTTTGTCCTCTAGAGCCTTACTGGCAGGTGAGAAGATGCTCCAAGAGTTGGTCAAGTAGTCTGGAAGGGGAATCTTAAGCTGAGAGCTCTGGCTGAGACCAAAGGTGGAACACAGAGGATACTGTGGGGTTGTGGGGAGCAGCCTGGGGAGGTACATGGAGCTGACACCCAGAGGCATCTGTGACAATTGTTTGTGTGTGAATGAGAAGACAGGCACGGACAGATACTCCAGATATGAAGAGTATTAAGGAAGCCCAGAGAGAAAGATGTGGTGTGTTCCAGAAATTTGGAGAAGACAATGAGGTTGGCACTGAAGAGGGAGGGGAGAGAGTTGATGTGACCTTGATAAGGGGCAGGGAAGTGGCTTCAAGGAAAGGAAATCTACCAGTCACCAGATTTGGGAACTTATTTGGTATAGCACCTGATCTTTTCCCTGAATAAAACTTTCCCCTGGCTGTCCTCTTGAACAATGCACTGTGAAAACAGTTCCAAGTTGGCTTTCTCTCTAGGCAACCTATGTCTGGGCTGTGAAACATCACTGGTAATCCTTGATCCCAACAAACCCCTTCAATGAGGCCATTTCCTCTAAAATTATTCTCCCATTTTCCCTACATTCGACTCTAATCCAACTGTTGTTCCCATTGAAATCAGGATGCAAGCCCCCACAGACACCACAATTTAGATATATGGCTCCTAGCTGCCTCTGACCAGAGTCATGTAGCCCTTAGTCACCGTTAAACCTATAGATTTGCCTTAGGAAATAACATAAAATTGCTTTCAAAAAGGTCTGTGGGATGTTCTTCTTTTTGACTGAGATAACAAACATACCAGGCTGTGTTTGCAAGAAAAAACAAAAAAAACCCCAAAACACTAATAATCATTTGCAGCTTAGTAATAGTCACAGGATATAGAACTTTTGCCTTTGTACTCTAGAGATGACATCACTAATGCTATCTGCCAAGAATATTTTGCAGTTCCAGGCCCCTAACATGGAACAACCAGGCACCTGAAGTAGAATGACTGCTTCACGACCATCACACTGAAATCAGACAGGGAGTAGCCAGAAGGAACAAGATGATCAAGAAATTAAATATTATACCAGTCCTAATCCTTAATTATCATGATCTAGGACCCTGAGACCTTTACTCTGAATTTTCACCCTTTAAAAACTCCTGCTTATGAACCTTCAGGGAGTTTGGGACTTCGAGCATTAAGCTCCCATTCTCCTGGGAAGTGCCACACCTATAAATAGTCTATCTTTATTGCAAAAGCTTAATGTCTGTTTTTATTATTACACATTTGGTGGACAAAACCTTGTTTGGTTCAGTTACATTATCCCTCCTCTGAGAAAACTCCCCAGAGGCAACAATGACGTCAATCTTTCCAAATATAATGATTAAATTTTCAGTCTTCATTTTTCTCAATGACTAGAAGGAGTTATCCTGAATTCCTCTGCCCTACTTAAAACAGTAGTTTTATTTAATTTCTAGGATACTCTCCCTTGTTTCTCCTTCTTCACCAGAGACTGTTCTTTTTGGCTACCTTTGCTGGAAATTCTTCAATTCACTGTCCTCTTCCCTTTGGAGATTCCTACTTTCTCTGTTCAGATTCTGTCCAGAACTTCATCCAGGATCATGACTGTGATTGCCAAGTACCTCCTGAAAATGGCCAATTGGATACTTTCATTCCTATCTCTGCCCTGCCTTCTGGACTTAGATATCAGATTACTTATTCAATAACTGCTCTTGGCTAATAGACATCCTAATCTTCCCTATACTAAACTGAACACTTGCCTCTCCTCCTCCTGTGTGCTTTCCTCAGTCCACCCCATCTGAGAAAATGTAAGCTCCATTTTTTCAATGTCTTGGTTCAATTAAACTTGAAGTTCATATTTCACTTCTCTCATGAATCTAAAAGCATCATCAAGTCCTTGTCTTTATAATAGAAAAATATTTCCTAAACTCCGCCCATTTTCCACCCACATTACTTCTCCAATCTTTTCATTTATTCATTCTCCACACAGACATTTGAGTAACTCTTTAAAAATAAGCACTGGGTGCTATATGCAACTAATGAATTGTTGAACACTACATCAAAAACTAATGATGTACTGTATGTTGGTTAACTGAACATAATAAAAAAAATTAAAAGAATATGTCTTCTTAGAAACCCTCCCATTACTCTCCATATCATTTGAGAGCATGAATTCCTTACCCAGGGCCACAAGTAATCGAGCCCCATTGAACTCTCCAGCCTAATTTCTACCACATCAATTCTTTCTTACTCCACTTCAAGCACATAGAACACTTGGCTAGTTTTCAACAATAATCCTGCCTTTATAGTTTTCATATTTATAGTCAACCTTTTTCCAGAAAATTCCTCTATTATTAGGGAACATAACCTAGCTACTATTATGAACTAATCTCAAATCTTAGGGGCTTGATTCCATAAAAATAAATTAATTCCTCTTACAGTCAGAATAACATGTGACTGTTCCTTGCCAAATTGTTCTTTAAATGGTGCTGATCCAAGCAGTGACTCAAAGATCAAGGTCCTTCCCATCGACTGTCTCTTTGCAGGTCTCTACATCTGACCTGATAAGTTATTTATAGCCAGGCTTCAGCCAAGGAAAAGGAGAGAAAGGGAGAATGAAGCCTTATGCTACAGAAGTAAAGAATAATATCTCACTGATATCCTAAAATATGTCCTGTGTGCATGGAATGTATTTGCAGTGACATCCCACTGAATGTCCTGTCCATATAAAATGACCCTCTACTGATATTCCACAGGATGTCTTGTTCACATAGGATGTACTTTCCATTGAGGTCCCCAGGGTTGTCATATCCACATGGTTTCATCCAGTTGGAAGAAGATTGAGATATATAGCCCTAAGGGGGCAAACACATTCAGGAACATCTCTACATAATGATAGGAGAGTATCCATTTCTAATAGAATATTGCCCATCTCTGCCACATTCAGTCACTTTGGTCACCA
This sequence comes from Leptonychotes weddellii, assembly GCF_054177405.1. Lineage (NCBI taxonomy): Eukaryota > Metazoa > Chordata > Mammalia > Carnivora > Phocidae > Leptonychotes > Leptonychotes weddellii. Next base: position 6,407 of record NW_028026992.1, read on the forward strand.
AATACTCCTATGTATTCCTTTTTCTACACATAGAATACACTATCCTCATGAAAGAGTATAACAATCTGTCCAGTTATTGCATTCAGTTCAAGATCTAAGATTTCTGAAGGACCCAAAACAAATGGGGGTCCTCTTGGTCCATTCATAAGAAGTAAAATGTAAATAATTTCTCTCATCTGACCTTCATCAAGAGAACATAAAGGATACAGTGTTTATATAATGCTAAAACAGAAACAAGATGATTCAAGAGATGTTCCTATTTAGAAAGGAGAGGAAAATAAATAACATAGAGACAGACAACCACAGTAATGTAGCCATACAGGTATGCAAACATTTCTAATGCAGATGGGGAGGCTCCAAAAGGTCTTATATCAGATCTCAAAGAGATCAGAGAACACAGGCCACATTGAGGAATGTAGGAAGTTCAGAGATGTGCTTTAGCGGAGAAATAGATGGCAGTTGCAGCAGAAGGAAGAGAGCCATGGTTAAAGAGAAAGGTGAGAGAGAGAGAAGAGCACATAGGGAAATGCACAAAGAGAATATTTCCCCAAAGATATTGGCTAAGAAAATGAAAGGGTCTGATTTCCATGAGCTTTTGTAACCAATGGGGCTCAAAGACTGGAATTTTAAAGGTCAGTGGGTTTGGCAGGGATAGTCTGGAGGGCACTGTGCGGTTCCTGGAGAGAAGGTAAGAAACAGCCCCAGGGCAGAAAGCATGGAAATAGCAATCTGAAGAATGCCTGAGGCATACTGTGGGGATTTTTCTTTTTTTCCTCTCAGAAAATTTCCCTGAGAGGCACTGTGCCTAGAGACTCTCTCTGGGAACATGGGAGCTGGCCTATGCCATTTCCCTACCCTGCCATTCAACATGAACACAAAGCCACCTGAGGGAAGCTGATTAACATGGACACTGGTTGCCTAACTTGTTTACACCAAGTCCAATCCCCAGTGCTCTGGAGGGACTGCCTTTCTCAGTTAAGCTTGCTTCAGTTCCAGCATGGTGGGCCCTTTCCCCAGGAGACTAGCACAAACCCCTGCTACACCATGTATCCATGAACAGGGAATTCTGCAGGACCTCAGTTATGGTGGAGGCAGTGTCAGGTCTCATTTCACAAGCAGCCCATAGAACACCTAGTTAAAAGTCATCACATTCAGGGGTGCCTGGGTGGCTCAGTTTGTTAAGCACCAATTCTTGATTTCAGCTCAGGTTATAATGTCAGGATCATGGGATTGAGCCCTGCTTTGGGCTCCATGTTTAGCATGGAGTCTGCTTGAGATTCTCTCTCTCACCCTCTGCCCCTCCCCCCTCAAATAAATAAATAAATAAATAAATAAATAAATAAATAAATATCTTTTTTTAAAAAGTCACCGCATTCAGGCCAGGGACCAAACACCACCCACAGCAGACAAGGAGAGTCTCCGCAGACCACTGGCCTAAAGGATAGAACAGGAAAAACACAACAGCAGAACACACAAAGCAAACACTGAAGATACTCCCTGAAGTGCCAGATCCTGGGCACTACAAGACCTCTTCTTCATAATTACCTTACTTTCAGGAGCAGGAGACATAACTGGCTTTTCTCACACACACAAGAAGGCAGAGAATTAGGCAAAATTCCAAGATGGAGGAATTATTCCCAAATGAAAGGATAGGATAAGGCCACAGCTAAAGGTCTAAGAAAAACAGATATAAGTAACATGCCTGATGGAAAGTATAAAGCAATAAGCATAAGGATACTCACTGGGCTTGAGGAAAGAATAGAAGACAACAGTGAGACCTTTGCACAGAGATAAAAGAGTGAAAAAAAAATCAACCAGAGATGAAAAATGCAATAAATAAGGTTGGAAACAGGCTTCATGCAATGAACAGCAGGCTGGAAAAAGCAGAGGAATGAATTAGTGACATAGAAAATAAAATAATGGAAAATAATGAAGCTGAAGAAAAGCAAGAAAGAATTATGTGACATGAAAATAGACTTAGGGAACTCAGTGACTCCATCAAACATAATAACATTCGTATGTTAGGAGTCCCAGAAGAAGAAGAGCAAGAAAATGGGACAGATCATTTGTTTTGAGAAATAATAGCAGAAAACTTCCCTAATCTGGGGAAGGAAACAGACATCCAGATCCAGGGGTCACAGAGAACTCGCCATCAAAGTCAACAAAAGCAGGTCAATGCCAAGACATATTGTAATTAAATTTGCCAAATATAGTGATAAAGAAAAAAAAATCTTAAAAGTATCATGACAAAAGAAGTCCTTAACTTACAACGAAAACCCATAAGGCTAACTGGAGATATCTCAACAGAAGCTTGGCAAGCCAGAAGAAAGTGGCATGATATTCAAAGGCTGAATGGGAAAAAGATGCAGCCAAGAATACTCTATCCAGCAAAGCTATCATTCAGAATAGAAGGGGAGGTAAAGATTTTCCATGCAAACAAAATTAAAAAGACTTCATGAACACTATTTAAACCAGCCCTGCAAGAAATATTTAAGGAGAATGAGTACAAAGTAGAGACCAGACATGTCAAAGAGAAGAAAGGAACAGAGAAAATAGCCAGAAACAATGACAAAATATGTGATAAAATGACACTAAATGCGTATCTTTTAATAATTATTTTGAAAGTAAATGGATTAAATGCTCGAAACAGAAGACACAGAGTGTCAGAATTGATAAAATTCAAGACCCATCTATATGCTGCCTACAAGAGACTCATTTTACATGTAAAGACACTGCAGATTGAAAGTGAGAGGGTAGAGAAATATTTATCACAAAAATGGATGTCAAAAGAAAGTCTGAATAGCAATATTTACATTGGACAAATTAGACCTTTTTTGTTCTTGTATTGTTTTTATCCTGCTTTAGTGTCAGATTAGGACTGGACTCTTGGAATGATTTTGAATTTCTTTCCTCTATTCCATTAACTGTAAGAATTTGATAAAGATTGTCATTAATGGATAGGAGGAGAAAAGATGGTGGAGGAGTAGGGGACCCTATTCCAACTGGTCCCCAGAATTGAGCTGGATAACTACCGGACCACTCTGAGCACCCACGAAATCAGCCTGACATGTAAGAAAATAGATCCAGATCTCTACAAACAGAATTTCTCAGGTGGTTGATTTCAAGGTACGAAATGGGGAGCCGTGATTCAGTGGGAAGATATTGGAGAATAAACGGCAGTAGGAGGGAGCCTGGCCATGGGGATCCTACACTGCCAGTGAGCGACAGTCTTGCATGCTGGGGACAGGGCACAGACTCGCAGACTGGTAGTGGCAGGGAAAGGACTTTAGGGCAGCCCCCAGGATGGAAACCTGGAGCGGCAGGGTTGCCCCTGGTAATTGGAAGCGGCTGGCCGTTTTAGAAGCACAAAGGGCAGAGACATGCCCTGACCTGGAGGCAGGACTGGGAGCACTGTGGAGGGGCCCACAACCCAGGACCCTGCCATTTATAGCAGCACAGACAGAAACAGAGAGATTGTGGCTGAAGAGCTCACTGAAGAACAGACTGTGACCTCTCTGCTCTGAGGCAGAGGGTTGGAAATGGTCTTTTCTGCTCTGACTCTCAGAAAAGACATGGAAAGCTGCCAGGGAAAGACGCCAGAGAACAAAAGCCCCCAAAAACTGATTCTCACTGAGCCCATCCCCGGCCACAATGGGGCAGGGCAACTCTGCCCAAACAGGGTTGCCTGAGTAACAGCACGACAGGCCACTTCCCCAGAAGACAGGCTGGGAAAAAAACAGGCCAGTAACCTTAAGGTCCCTAGAAAACAGGTGCATGTTCCTTGGGTTCTGGTCAATAATTTGGACTTCACACTTTCCCTCAACCACCCATCAACAGAATGACTAGGAGGAGGAACCCCCAAAATAGGAAAGACTCAGAGATTAGGACTTATGCAGCAGATTTACAAATGGATGCAGATATAACCAAGATGTCAGAGATGGAATTCAGGCTAGCAATTGTGAAGACAATAGCTAGAATGGAGAAATCAATTAATTACAACATAGAGTCTCTAAGGGCAGAAATGAAAGCTGAATTGGAAGAACTTAAAAATGCTATCAATGAGATCCAATCTAATCTAGATAATCTAACAGCTAGGGTAACTGAGGCAGAAAACGAATAAGTGACATGGAAGACAATTTAATAGATAAAAAGGGAAAAGAGGAGGCCAGGGAAAAACAACTCAGAATCCATGAAAATAGAATCAGAGAAA
>NW_028026993.1:0-612 GCF_054177405.1 Leptonychotes weddellii
ATGAGAGAGGAGGGGCATCCCTGAGGTTGCCTGACCCTGATAATGCCCCACTTTCCAGACCCAGACAAGGAAGCTGTGTGGTAAATCCTTACTCCTTAGGGGGCCCTGAGTCTCTGCTCTCTACAGCTCCAAACACGCCATACATATGGACTAAAATGGCAGCACCTCATTTACAGGCCATTCTTACCGCTGTGAGTCAGGTTGACAATGAAGATCTCCCTTATCTTTCTGAAGGTATTGTTAGAACCAAGCAAAGGCTTTATTTTCACCCCATTAATATTTCACCTTTTTAAAATGGAGTTCATTATTCCAACTTGTCAAAAATTCTCGACTTCTCAATTCTGCCCTTCCAAAGTAGTCGTTATGCCTTTCACCTTCATGCCATCTACAAATTAGACAAGCATGCCATCTACATGATGTCCATGCCATGACAAAAACACTAAATAAGGCACTATTTCACAGAATGGTATTAAAAATAGCAAAAACACTCGGGAGCAAGATGGCGGAGGAGTAGGAGACCTGGATTTCATCTCCTCTCAGGAATTCAGCTGGATAGGGATCAAACCATTCTGAACACCTACAAACTCAACAGGAGATCGAAGAAAGGAATAG
>NW_028026994.1:0-612 GCF_054177405.1 Leptonychotes weddellii
AAAAAAAAAACAAATTTTTTTAAAGATTTTATTTATTTATTTGAGAGACAGAGAAAGCATGAGTGGGAGGGCAGAGGGAGAGGGAGGGAGAATCTCAAGCAGACTCTGTGCTGAGCAAGGAGCCCGACGCGGGGCTCGATCTCACAACCCTGAGGTCATGACCAGAGCCAAAACCAAGTCGGACACTTAACTGACTGTGCCACTGAGGAGCCCCTAAAACTGAGAAATTTTAGAACAGACAAGCACAAAAGAAAAAACATGAATTGGATGTCATTAAAACTAAAGATGTTTGTGCTTCCAAGAATACCATCAAAACGTGAAAAGACAACCCAGAGAATGGGAACCATTTCTGCAAATCATGTATCTGACTAGGGACTCATATCTGGAATATACAAAGACAAATAACCCAATGAAAAATTGGCAAAGGATCTGACAGACATTCTTCCAAAGAAGCTATACAAATAGCAACAAGCACATGCAAAGATGCTCAACATCAGGGAAATATGAATCAAAACCACAATGACATGCCATTTCACACTTGCTAGGACACCTAGAATCAGAAAGTCAGATCTTAACAAAGGTGAGGATGTGGAGAAACCCGGAAGCCCCTAC
>NW_028026995.1:0-612 GCF_054177405.1 Leptonychotes weddellii
TATGCAAACAATGAATCATGGAACACTGCATCAAAAACTAATGATGTAATGTATGATGACTAACATAAAAAAAAAAGTATGGCTCCTTAATGATGTAACAAGGCCATAGAATCTCAGTTTCCTATAGGCCTGATCCTCATGAAAGCCATAAAAATATTAATAAAGGTCACTCTCTATGGAGGATGACACTTCACCCTTCTCATAGGACTTGGCCTAAATTACCCTCTTCCATTTTTTCTTTTGTAATCTCTCAAGAGAACAACATATGGTCATCTAATACCCGCTCACTGTTGCGCTTTGCCTCCCTCCCGATATTGCTGTCTGTGAACTTCCCACAGCACACAGTTGTTCACCTAACAAAACTGCTTAATTTTGAGGAGGTTTTGCCATATTCTAGCACGTGCTCTTGCCAATGTTATGGATTTTAACATTTCTATATGCTGTGATGTCAATTCTAATATACTTTAAAACTCATCTGTATTCTTAGTTCTACTAGTTAGTTTGTAAAATTCTCTCATTTATCTATACAGGTATATTGGCTTTCAGGAAGCACTGAGAGCTACACATTTTCAGAACCAGAAGGGGTTCTAGGAATCAGGTGTTTCCAGGCTT
>NW_028026996.1:0-612 GCF_054177405.1 Leptonychotes weddellii
TTCTCTCAGCTCCTGGCCCTCCTCACGGAGAACCAATGGGATCTCATCTTGCCCATGTTTTTTGATAATGCAACAGACCAAAAAAACGCTTAGTCATTGTAAATTTAGATCCACACGTGAGTCCTTTTACCTAGAACATGCTGGTCATGATCGTTAAAGCTTTAAAACAACAAAATACTTTTGACCTGTGCAATGCTGAAGGGGCTCTTCCCCAGTCTCCTTTTCACTTCACTTGCTTTATTAGAAATAAAGGTTTTAGGCGCGCCTGGGTGGCTCAGTCGGTTAAGTGTCTGCCTTTGGTTCAGGTCGGGGTCCCGGGGATCGAGCCCCACAATGGGCTCCCTGCTCAGCGGGGAGCCTGCTTCTCCCTCTCCCTCTGCTTGTGCTCGCTCTCCCTCTCTCTCAAATAAATAAAATCTTAAAAAAAAAAAAAAAGAAAGAAATATAGGTTTTAACTGTTAAATATAGAGTGGAATGAGTGCTTTCATTTTGGACCCAATCCAAGGAAGAGGCCAAGTAGCGCAGGAAAAACCCAAGAGGAAATTGGACTCGGTGGTAATAATTAATACAAATGATAGTAATCACAGCTAGTGTATCTTGAGCACCTTCTCT
>NW_028026997.1:0-612 GCF_054177405.1 Leptonychotes weddellii
GAGGGTGGGGAAGTGACCAAGAAGGTCAGGAAGTCAGGTCAACTGTTCCAGAAAAGGTGAGAGACACTGGTGTAATCGTAGGAATGTTTTCATGGGTCTACGAAGAGTAGTGTGTTTAGAACAGACTGCTAAACAATATATGGAAAAGCTCTTAACACTGTGCCTGGTACATATTTTCTTCTTTATAATTTTAACTTGTATTCTAAACTCTCCCACCCTTGAAGTGATTTTCTATATTGCTCCTAACATACTTTTTCTAAATTATAATTCAATTCGCATTGCTCTCATGCTTAGAATTATTCATTAAATTTCTATTGGGTACAGGAAATAGCGCAAGCTCATTGTTTTGGTTTTGTAAGCTGGCCTCTGTTTTTCTCTTCAGATCTCTCCTCTCCCTATTCTTTTCTAATATAAAATGAACTACTCGTAGATCAACAACATGCAATTCTATTTTCACAAATTTATGCCTTTGAACATGCTGTGACTTCCCTCTGAAATGTCCTTTTCCCCATGTCTACCAAGTAAACACCTTTCTCTTTCAATTCCCACTTCAGATATAACCCTGTGGCTCCAACTCAGAAAAACATAACCTATCCTTTGGGTGTGTGCATG
>NW_028026998.1:0-612 GCF_054177405.1 Leptonychotes weddellii
GCATATGAATAGAATTGGCTTTGGGTTGTTTCATTTTGAGCAGAAGACACGCTGGTGAGAAATGTCTGTCAATGATCTGTTGGTTTTAAATGTAAAGAATACAAAGCAAAATAGAAAAGACTGGAATCTGGGAGAATGACTAAGAGTCTGCTCAAAAATCTGGGCTTCTAGAAAGAAAAATAATAGATACCATGAGAGAGATTTTTGAGGCAAGAATTCATGCATTAAAAGATTTACTGAATATGGATGATTTGGGAATAGTATGATTTAAATGAGCGCCCAATTTCAAGGTTTCATGGACTAATCTCAGGCAATATTTGTCTCATTGACTAAGGAGCACATATCAGACATGAATGGAAGGTAAGATGGTTGGTTTGACGAATGTTAAATGTGAGTGTGAGTTGGTGGTAGATTTTTTTTTTTTTTAAGATTTTATTTATTTATTTGACAGAGAGAGACACAGCGAGAGAGGGAACACAAGCAGGGGGAGTGGGAGAGGGAGAAGCAGGCTCCCTGCAGAGCAGGGAGCCCGATGCGGGACTCGATCCCAGGACCCTGGGATCATGACCTGAGCTGAAGGCAGTCGCTTAACCAACTGAGCCACCCAGGCGC
>NW_028026999.1:0-611 GCF_054177405.1 Leptonychotes weddellii
ATTTTATTTATTTATTTGACAGAGAGAGAGATAGCGACAGCAGGAACACAAGCAGGGGGAGTGGGAGAGGGAGAGCAGGCTTCCCGCTGAGCAGGGAGCCCGATGCGGGGCTCGATCCCAGGACCCTGGGATCATGACCTGAGCCGAAGGCAGACGCTTAATGACTGAGCCACCCAGGTGCCCCCCAACCTTATATTCTGATGAAGCAAATACACTTTTTTCTCGGGCACACTTGGAACATCCCCCAAAACAGGTCATTTATTAAGTCACAGAGAAAACATCAGTAAGTCCCTTAAAGCAAAAATATGGCTAACTACACTCTCTGATCACAGTGTAATAAAATTAGCAATTAGAACAAAATCAAAAAACAAAGACCTTCTCATCTAAAATTTTAAAACTCTCTTACTAGTTATCCATTCCTGCATAAAAAGTTACCTGGCAGGGGTGCCTGGGTGGCTCAGTTGGTTAAACGACTGCCTTCGGCTCAGGTCATGATCCTGGAGTCCCGGGATCGAGCCCCGCATCGGGCTCCCTGCTCAGCGGAAAGCCTGCTTCTCCCTCTCCCACTCCCCCTGCTTGTGTTCCCTCTCTCGCTGTGTCTCTTTCTGTCA
>NW_028027000.1:0-611 GCF_054177405.1 Leptonychotes weddellii
TTTGTGGCCCTTTCTTATGGCTTTGTTTTATTCCCAGAGAAACAAAGTGACACCAATTTTCTACAACAATTAAGTGCATTTAATCAAAATTATGTCACTCTTAATTTTTAGTATAAAAAAACTTCTCCAGTCTTTATAGTTACAATACCCAGATTATACCTATGAAGACTCAAACAGCTGTTCTCAGGCTACACTTGAATCCACCTTGAATTCATCATATTGCCCCCACTTCCAAGTAAACTTCTTGATCTTACTATTTCCATTAATTAAACTGACATATATTCCAGCGTTAACAAAGCTATGTAATTTTCCTTGCCAGCCCCCATTCTTCTATATCCAGTTCCATCTGTGCAGCTCTGAAGAAGTCTCTTATTCAAAACATCCAAAAAAAAAATTTAAAAAGCTAAATATTTGGGGCGCCTGGGTGGCTCAGTTGGTTAAGCGACTGCCTTCGGCTCAGGTCATGATCCTGGAGTCCCTGGATCGAGTCCCGCGTCGGGCTCCCTGCTCGGCAGGGTGCCCGCTTCTCCCTCTGACCCTCCCCCCTCTCATGTGCTCTCTCTCTCTCATTCTCTCTGTCTCAAATAAATAAATAAAATCTTTAAAAAAAA
>NW_028027001.1:0-611 GCF_054177405.1 Leptonychotes weddellii
ACTAATAGTTTTAATGAGGACATTATCTACCCTTTGTTGAGACTCTTTTGTCTGCTTAGCACTATTCTAGACATTTCACATTCAGTTCGGTTTAATCCTCACACCTCTGCTATGGGATGACTATCATTACCCTCTTTAAAGATGAGGAAATGGAAATGCAGAGACATTAACTTGCTCAAATCACAAAGCCCGAAAATGACAGAGTCAGGATCCCAGGGCACCTGTCTGACTCCTGAGGTCGTGTTCTCCCTTAAGCAACACCATGTCAGGCCTTGATCTCCAGGAAGAGAAGGAAGAAGAGAAAAAAACTAAACCAACAATAACAACAAAAAAAGCAAACAAAAACCCCAAAAAACAAAAAACGGAGTCTTTTGTTCTTCATGATCTTAACTTCCCATTAGAGTTAAGAACAGCCCCACCCTTTGCAGGCACACACAGGTGCACGCTGCGCACGCGCGCACGCACGCGCACACGGGCGCACCTCACATGGGGCGGCTCAGTGTGATACCTCCGGGGACTGTCGGCGCCCTGCACAGGAATGAGCCTGAGTAAGCTGAGAAAGCAAAGAGAACCCTAAGAAGAAACGAAATGTGTGTGTGTGTGTGTGTGTG
>NW_028027002.1:0-611 GCF_054177405.1 Leptonychotes weddellii
CCCAGCACCGACAACAGGAAGAGCGACGACACCGACGCCAAGGCCACCACCAGGTAGACGGTGAGCGGGTCGGCCCGGGCCTCGGCCGCCGCCGCGTCCGGGAGCGGCAGGTAGGGCTGCGAGAAGCCGTCCACCAGCAGCACGTGCAGCGTGACGCTGGCCGACAGCGGCGGCTCGCCGTTGTCCTTGACCAGCACCAGCAGCCTGTGCTGGACGGCGTCGCGCTCGCTCAGCGGCCTGGCCGTGCGCACCTCGCCGTTGTGCGCCCACACGCCGAACAGCCCGGGCTCCGTGGCCCTGAGCAGCTGGTACGACAGCCAGGCGTTCTGGCCCGAGTCGCCGTCCACCGCCACCACCTTGGTCACCAGGTAGCCCGCCTCGGCCGCCCTGGGCACCAGCTCGGTGCAGGGCGCCGAGCCGTTCTGCGGCGGGTACAGCACGAAGGGCGAGTTGTCGTTGTCGTCCACCACCAGCACGCGCACCAGCGCCTGGCTGCTGAGCGCCGGCGAGCCGCGGTCGGCCGCGCCCACGCGGAACTCGAACGCGCGCAGCGCCTCGAAGTCCAGGGACCTGAGCGCGAACAGCTGCCCGTTGGCCGCGTTGATGGACAC
>NW_028027003.1:0-11050 GCF_054177405.1 Leptonychotes weddellii
TTCTCATCTTTTGCGACTGCTTCTCTTCATTCTCATTTCTTTTTCCTTTGTTATTCTGGAAACTGTATTCTCTGTTTCTGTTCTTTGGGGAGTTACTTTATAAATTTTAATAATTTCAGCAGTATCTCTGCCCTGCTGAAAAATACATGAACCTCAAGATCTTTAACTCCTGCTCTCTGCCCAAACTATATGATATTGATATCAGGTATTCTATTTCAGCATTGTTTTGATCTCCGATCTCCATTCTTTGAACACAGTTATTGTTTCATAGTTGATACATGCCAGATTTACCCATCTGCTTAACAGTTAACATTTCTTTGCTCTTTATTCCTTCCTCAGACCTTCCATCTACCAATATTTTCATTCTTCCTGCAGTATACCCTTTACAAGTTTCTTTAATAAGCATCTTTGTAATTAAAGTTTTTTTTATCTTGTGTTTTTGATTCACATGGTTTTGCAAACAATAGTTTTTCTCTATATATGACTCAAGACTGATGGGCAATTTTTCTCATCACTTCAGATATGTTATTTCCTTCTCTCCTGGAATTTGTTGCTTTGAGAAGTCACTTGCCATACTCATTGTACCTCTTTTTGTATGCTGTGTTTAGGGATGGGGTTTTGTTTGTTTGCATGGATACTTTCTACACCTGTGGATTAGAGTCTCTGATCAGTTCTGCAAAATTCTGACCCTTTCTTTATTTTGCCCTGTTCTCTCTATCTCCACTTTGTGGAGTCCTGTTAGATATATATTAGATCACTCTTGTGATCTGCTCCTCTTGTATTTCCGTATTTCATTAGTCTCTCTGTACTGCACTCTGCAGTATTCCCTCAGATGCACATTACAGCTCAATTCATGTTCTTCTCTGCCATTTGCAGTCTGTTGTAATTTTTTCCATTGTGTTCTAAATTTTATTCACTAGAATGTTGAATTTCTAGAAGCTCTAGTTAATCCTCTTCAAAATCTCCTGACCATGTCTGTTATACTTTTGACAAATATGATTAGATATATTACATATTTATCTCCTTTATCTGTTAATTCTAATATCTGTAAAATTTTTATTCTAATTCTGCAGTGAGTCATTTTCTCAACATTTGCTCATTATGTCTTATTTCCTCAAGTGTTTCATGACTTTTCCATAAGCAAATTTTCTCATATGAATCATTAGTGGAAATTATTTTGGACCCAGTTTAAGGGAGTATCCTCTTAGAAATGGTTCACTTCTGCAAGCCACCTAGAGCAAACCTAAAGTTAATTTAACTTAAATTTTGTCTAGAACTATTTAGAGCCACATAGGTAGTATTTATTCCATCCTTATATTCATATGAGGCTGAGCTGGTTGTCAGGGATTGTCAAAGGAGGCATTTCTCTTTCTCTCTTTTCCTCTCCTTTACCCAGAGTTAAGATCAGGAAAGGAACTTCTTATAATCTTGTTCTGGGAGTAGGGTCTTTCTTTCTCAGTTTACCCACAAAACAAATTGCCTCTCAGGGGTCTCAGCTGTAAATGGGAGTCTAATATGAGTTCTCTCCTTGGGATAGCCCCCAGCTTTGTCTTCAGAAACTAGCTAGCAGGGGCGCCTGGGTGGCTCAGTCAGTTAAGCATCTAACTCATGATTTTGGCTCAGGTCATGATCTCAGGGTCCAGGGATTGAGCCCCATATCTGGCTCCTCGATCAGCAGAGAGTCTGCTTAAGGATTCTCTCTCTCCCTCTCCCTCAGCCCCTCCCCCACTTGCATGTGCATGTGCACATGCTCCCTCTCTCTCTCAAATAAATAAATAAATCTTAAAAAAAAAAAAAAAGAAACTAGCTATCACACCACTGGAGATTTTACTTCTCTGTTCCTAAACCTCAGGAAAGTAGGTAGATAAACTCAAAGTCTATTCAGTATAATATGTACATTTTAATGGAACCACACTGTGAGCCTAGGACTCTGCTGATCCAGTATTACGGATTTTTGGCATGGTGCTTTGTGGTCATTTGCTTATCTCTTTGATAGGATGTATTGCTTTTTGTATTTACCAGATGTTGCTATCAAAGGATGACTATTATTAACTCATTTTTTTCTGTTTATTCACAACTTATGCAGCTTAATGTCAAAGCCATAGAGGTCAGTGTGAGTTCGATGAAAAATCATGCAGAGATGACAGTGGGGGTCAAGATGATATTATGAGAGATAACATATCCTCTTGTGTCTGGTGACCTCTGCCAACTTCCATTAGCAGATAAATGAGAGCTGAGTATGAATTTTATATTTTGAGCCTGTTGGTATTGACAACAATGTAATAAATGAATGTTAAAGTAGATTTTCTCATCATGGTATTATTACTAATCTGGAATTATTAATCATTAAGAATAGAAAGTATTATTCACAGGCTAAAGGTTTTGTTGTTTTTTATTTGTTTATAAGTTAGCTTTTTTAAAAAAATCAAAACTGGGAATTAAAACAAAATGAATTAAATCTCCATATGAACTATGTATTAGATTGCTAGGGCTTCCATAATAAAATACCACAGACTGCTGGCTTAAACAACAAAAATTCATTTTCTCACAATCCTGGAGCCTGGGAATCCAGCATCCAGGTACCAGCAGGGTGAGTTTCTCCTATGGCCTCCCTCCTTGGCAGATGGCTGCCTTCTTGCTATGCCCTTGGCCTTTTTTCTGTGTCCTTTCCTCATTAGGACACCAATCTTATGGAATTAGGGCCCCACCCTTATGACCTCATTTAATCTTAATTACCTCTTTATGAGCCTGATCTCCAAAGGTTAGGGTTTCAACATATGAATTTTGGGAGGACACAATTCAGCCTCTAACTAACTATAAATAATCCAAATAATTTTTTAAGTATTTTGGTCTAAATTTCAAGGGGATGTGAAAAAATTACAAAATTGTTATCAGATATCTGAGGCTTTGTTGCCTGAGACTTTCTGTCTAGCCATCTCTTCTCCATTATAGGAGACATTGTGTTTATGATATATATTCAGAAATATTCAATCATAGGAGTGATACCTGTTGTGCCTTGTTTTCCATCAGAGATCAAGACAATTCATTGTTCAGCACTGAGTCAAAGAAAACAAATTTCCAAAAAGATAAGGAATGAAGAAATGACCTGCAGGCACCCTACCCCTGCATTTTAGAACCTGACAAGGGATGAGATCCTGTTTTGAGGGTGTGGGGAGTGAGGACAGTGAATTTTCTTTCACAGATTATAATCCATAACCATGTTTGCATATCAAAGGAGTTCTGGACAGGGGCAAGGGTCTCTTATTTACTGCCTTTCCAAAAGGTACGAGTAATAGCAAAACAATTTCATAGTGGATGTGGATATGAAATGAAGGTTTAATTATTGGTCCAGATAGTTTGTCTTAAGCCTGGTGCCATTGGTTTTGTTCATTAAAAAATTCAACAAAGCTATAAGCACTTTTTGAAACCCACATGTGCTATCCACAATAATGAAGGCAATTATAATTTTTGAAATGCACTGGGAAAAAGATGAAAACCAGCACAAGCTGGAGGCTTGCAAAAGCAGAGATGCTGTGGAGCACTCAAGCTGGCCAATATCTGTCCAGTGCAATCATATCCATCCAATGTATCTGGAGACTATGGAATCCAACCAGGCATGCATATTGCAAAAAACCAAGTCCTGAAATCTAACCTCAAGCCTCAAGTGGATATACACTTTGTGGTCTCATCCTAGTCGTCATTTGTTATTGTCACAAAACCACCCTGCAGTTCAACAGAATTCATTGAAGCTGGTGGTCTTCAGTCAGGAAAGGCCAGGAACAGGAATAGCAAGAGTTATGGGATATAGTAACATTTTGATTATATATAATGTTGGCTTGGAGTCCATTCAAAAAAATTGGAAGTGTATCAGCCTGAAAATTTACACCTTCTCTTCTCTGCCTGGCTTCCGGGAATACCCAACCTTTAAAACAACAAACCACAAGGAAATAATTCCTTCATAAATCTACACATTTTCTTAGGCATCCTGCAGTGGAAATGGTATGAGAAAGAGGGATGCCTTAAAGGGGGAAGGAATCACAATCACAGAGGCAAATCCTTGAAGGTTCTTTATGTCAGGTGCATTTGAACCACATATTCTCGTGATGTCATACTTTAGAGAAGCTAATTACCTTATTTTTATGGACTGGAAGTAGCAGAAGGAACAGAACCACTTGACGTATGAAATAATACACTCAGCACCAGTTGACTATATGATTACAAGATGGTTCTGGAATGGGAGTGTTGAAGAAGAACTTAGATTTCTAAAAGTCTCACCCTATTTAGTGCTGTGTGGTGGCTTGGATCCTTCTGATGACCCAGATGAACCCAGAATCCTAGAATTTCTAAGTTACAATTTCTCATTGTTTGTAATTTTGTAACCCTACAAGCTTATATAAGCAAATTACCTCTCAGTGAAATAACGAGCCTATTTGTTCTAAAAGCATTAAATTACAAAATGGTAAGAATTTTTTCCATATTTAAATACACGATTGTATTCCTTACCACAATAATATTAATATTCATTACTTACTGGGAGGTCTTGTCTGGTCTTGGACCATACCAGAATATCTTAATGGTGAATACAATGAATAAATGCATGGCAAGGACCCAGGGAAGTATACATGAGTTTTGTTTAAGAAAAGCTGACCTGGAAATTCATTTATCCTCTATTAGGTTGGACAGAAATTCTGAGCAGCTGATCTTCTAAGAGCTTCCTTTAAATTGTGTTTGAACACAATTGGGACATTCCGCTCAGAAATCAGAAACTCAAATGTTTTAGGATAGATACATTTTCAAGCAAAGTTCTTCCCAGATAGTTCTCTAATATTCAAAGTAAGTTTCGTATATAAACTGTCCAACATGAAGGGGATCAGTACATGCCACCCAAAAGTATGCCGCTTTGGCATAAGGATTATTTGAGCTCAAGGCAGGTGAGAATCAACAGACACAGAAAGAGTTCTTTGTCCCACCCCCCCAGCCCGACCCCCACTCCTTAGCTGCCTAAAACAGGACACAAATTTCCCCTTGCGATGGTGTTGCCCACGCAGTAGCAGGAAAAGAAGAGTGACTCTTACCACCAGAGATAGAGTGTCTACACTGAGTTTTCATAAACAGACCTTGCTAAAATCACCATGATCTTCTATTAGGTCCCTCATGTGTTTTCTAGTCACTCCCCCATGATTTATCAACCTTTCCTTTCCTTGTTAGAATAGTGTGTAGCTCCAGATTCTAACCTCTAACCGTTTCTTTGGGCTTTTCTCCTTTTCATTGAACTTCCATGTACACAAATATTAGTAATAATGGTGGGGCCTCTTCCTCTGTTAATTTCTTTTGTTTGTTTAATTTACAGACCCTCAGGCACAAACCCAAGAAGGTAGAGGCAAAGTTTTTCCTCACCCACAAACAGTAGCCAATAGGGAGGCTAACAAAGACACCAGTCCTAATTTGAAATTTTCAATGACATTATCACAGTATTTCATTGTATGTAAGTTTTCAAGAAGACAGAGAAACAACAAACCTTTTTGAGTGCTCACCTATTAATCACTGTGTTTCTAAATGCACTAAAGCCTTGAAAGGAAGTCTTATTTTACAAAGTTCATCTTATTTTCCTAATTTATAAATGAGAAAATCAAAGCTTAGAGAGCTTAAATAACTTGTCTCACCCAGGACAAATAGACTTCTCTTTGTACTAAGCTTTTGCTCTTTCTACTGGACCTCCCTGCCTCCCTGTTGTAAGCAGCTTAAACGAGTGCCTCTCTGTTCTGTGTGTGCAGCATAGGCTGATAGAAGATTCATAGTGTGTGTGGACATTGACTCATGCATTTTTCTCCAGGTCCCCCTTTGATCCAGTTTATATGTCTTGAAAGGGTGATTAGTGAGTAACCATTTAATGTTGAGCTTTCCAGATTGTGATACACAAATTTTGGCTTAAATTATACTATTAAAGCTAAAATAATCCCAAATCAGTTTCCTTTAGAGTCCTCCTTGGTTTGCATTTTGCACCATAGGTTTTTAAGGCAACCCAAAAAATCTTCAACCTGCTTTCATTTAAGAAGCTGAATATCTTGCACTATGAAGATATGTATCTGTTCACTCTGTGATTCCATAACTTTCTTGTGAATATTTTTTTTAAAGATTTTATTTATTTGACAGAGAGAGAGAATGCGAGAGAGGGAACACAAGCAGGGGGAGTGGGAGAGGGAGAAGCAGGCTTCCCGTGGAGCAGGGAGCCCGATGCGGGGCTTGATCCCAGGACCCTGGGATCATGACCTGAGCCAAAGGCAGAAGCCCAACGACTGAGCCACCCAGGTGCCCCACTTTCTTGTGAATATTGCATTAAGCTTGTCCAGTCTCCTTATTATTAGAGATGAAACTAGTGATGCTGCCTTCATGTTTATTTTTACTCTGATTGTGAGGGATAGCCTATCCCCATCTCCCCTCCAAGATGAATTTCTGGCTGGTAAAAAAAAAAAAATACTCTTAAAAATTCACAATACTGGGGCGCCTGGGTGGCTCAGTCGTTAAGTGTCTGCCTTCGGCTCAGATCATGATCCCAGGGTCCTGGGATCGAGCTCCACATCTGGCTCCCTGCTCCGCGGGAAGCCTGCTTCTCCCTCTCCCGTTCCCCCTGCTAGTGTTCCCTCTCTTGCTATGTCTCTGTCAGATAAATAAAATCTTTAAAAAAAAAATTCACAATACTGTCACACGGCCACCAAGCACCGCCTCTTTGCCTGTCTATTCTGTCATGGGATAGCAGATCCACATATCCCATTCTTTTTTGAATTATTTTTCCCAAGAAAAAGTGCTTCTTTATAATAGTTGGAGGATAAGGACATCTGAATCTTAGGTATACTTCTGTGCATTGATTTCTATACTGATCAGTCTTAATTCTGACATTTCACATATGGCATATACCTTCTATCTTAGAAATATCTTGAATTACAGTAATGTATTTCTCAAAGAAAACATGACACATAAAACCTCAGTTATTTAATATCTGTGCACATAGCAAAAATATTTTGGTCTAAAAAATAATTTATTTTAGAGTTCCTTGCAAAGGCAGTAATATTTGTTCATTTACCTGTATCTTTGTGAATCATTAAAATTAACAGAATTTGGGAGAAAGATGGAGAAAGAATTAACTTTTTTCAAGCAAAAGCGATTGGCATTTAAATATTTCAGAATTTTTCACTGCATCAAGGTTGAGTATTCACAGCTTGGCTGAGTAGGGAGAGTGAGGCTGGGATCCATGATCTCCTGAGGGAACAAGCGCAGAGAGCTAGGTGTGGCTAATAGCACCAGCTACATGGACAGCAAAGGCCTGGGTTCTGGGTTCTGGGAACTCAGTTACAGTTCAGGCCCCAGGATTCTCCAAAATCAGATATTGGAGTATGCTGACAAATGAGCAGAACAGAAGGATATCCGAATAAATAATCAAAAGTGGGGTCAGGCAGCATCTGTCTGACAAGAGACAAAAACCTGTATTCTGAGCCTATCACTGTAGATGAGAAGCATGCATTTTATGTGTGTGTGTGTAATATGTATGTAGTGTGTGTGGTATGCACATGTGTATATGGGGTGGTATGCATATATGTATGGGTAGTATGTGGTATGCATGTGTCTGTGAGGCAGTCATGTGTATGTTTTGTGCATATGTGTGTGGGGTGGTGGTGTGTGTGTATGTAGTGTATGGTATGGGTGTAGTGTGCACGAGTATGTGTGTAGTATGTGTGTGGCATGCATATGTGTGTGACTGGGGATGCATGTGTGTATGTGTGTGTGTGTATCTAAGTGCTTATTACTGCAGTTACCATAACATGGTGCTGCAGAACCAAGCATTGGGACTCTAGAAATAAGGAATTCCAGTGGTTAGTGCATTCTAAATAGGATCAGCAAAAGAAGACCCATCAAGGACTTTCTCAGAACCTCCACAGATAACCAAGAAGAATGGTTTGATTCAAATATTATCTAATAAGAGACACAAACTTATTGAAGCTCTTCTTTTCTGGCATCCAGGTGAACATGTAGATTGGAGTGGGCTGGTCTTGTAGAGAGAGTGAATCCAGGTGGGGCAGTAGCCATGGTAAAACAGAAGAGGGGTTGGATTGACATTTGGAAGCATAGCCAAATGAAGTTCTGGTAGTCTGGACATAATCGTTTTCTTCAAGGGTAAAATATGGGAATATGATTATTTCTAAAAATCCTCATGTTCTAATGTTCTAAAGGTAAATCTGTAATATTATTTTGTGGTCATTGGGAAAAATCAATTTGTCACACAAATAACATTGAGAACCTCCTGAGGTAAGAAAGTGAAATAGACATAACTTAGTAAAGCATGCTAAAGCACTATTGCCATGAAATCTGTCAACTTCCAGAAATAAACAACTACTAACTGAGGTATCAAGAACAATACAGGACTTGAAGAGCTGTTACCCACATAAGGACATTGCCCTAAACCCTTTTATTTATCTTTTTTTCTTCCTTTTTCTTTGTTGGTGAGAACATTTAAGTTTTACTCTTTCAGCAAATTTCAATTTTAAAATGAGGTGTTATCAATTATAGTCACCGTGCTTTGCATTAGATCCTCAGAATTAAGTTTGTACCCCCCTTTTTAAAGGATTTATTTATTTATTTGATGGGGAGGGGTAGAGGAGTGGGAGAAAAGCAGACTCACCACTGAGAGGGGAGCCCAATGCGGGACTCAATCCCACGCCCCTGAGACTGGGACCTGAGCCAAAATCAAGAGTCAGATGCTTAACTGACTGAGCCACCCAGGCGCCCCTTGTACCCTTTAAATCAACCTCTTCCTATCCTCCTGCCCACCATAGCCCCTGGTAATCACTCCTCTCTTTCTGTTTGTATGAGTTTGACTTTTTTTTTAATGTATTTCACATATAAGTGATACCACATCATATTTGGCTTTCTGTTTCGCTTTTTCTCTTAGTGTCATGCCCTCAAAGTTGATTCATGTTGTCACGAATGGCAGGATTTCCTTTTTTCTCATGGCTGAATAACGTTCCATTGTATATACACACCACATCTTCTTCATCCATTCATCCATTGATGGACACTTAGGTTGTTTCCATATCTGGACTGTTGTAAATAATGCGGCAATAAACACGGGGTATAGATATTTCTTCGGTATCCTGTTTTTATTTCTTTTGAATATATACCCAGAAATTCAATTGCTAGATCATAGGGTAGTTCTACTTTTAATTTCTTTGAGTAACCTTCATATTGTTTTCCATAGTGGCTGCACCAGTTTCCATTCGTAACAACAGTGCATGAAGAATCCCCTTCCTTCACATACTTGCCAACACTTGTTACTTCTTGTCTTTTTTATTTTAGCGACTCTTATAAGTGTGAGATGATATCTCATTGTAGTTTGATTTGCATTTTCCTAATGATTAGTGATGTTGAGCATCTTTTCATGTACCTGTTGACCATTTGTTAGGTCTTCTTTGGAAAAATGTCTATTTAGGTGCTTTGCCCATTTTTTAATGGGGTTATTTGTTATTTTGTCATGGAGTTGTATGAGTTCTTTAAATATTTTGGTTATTAACCTGCTATCAGATGTATGATTTGCAAAAATTTTCTACCATTCTATAGGTTGCCTTTTCATTTTGCTAATGGTTTCCTTTGCTGTGCAGATTTTGTTTTGAGGTAGTCCCACTTGTTTATTTTTGATTTTGTTGACTTTGCTTTTGGTGTCAAATCCAAAAACACCATTGCTAAAAACAATTTCAAATAGCTTACCCTCTATATTTTCTTCTAAGAATTTCATGGTTTCAGGTCTTACATTCAAGCCTTTAATCCATTTTGAGTTAATTTTTGCATGTGGTATAAGATAATGGTCCACTTTCATTCTTTTGCATGTGGCTGTCCAGTTTTCCCAGCACCATTTATTGAAGAGACAGTCTTTTCCTCATTGTATATCCTTTCCTCTTTTGTCATAGATTAATTGACCATGTAAGCATGGGTTTATTTCTGGGGTCTCTATTTTGTTCTAGTGATGTATATGTCTATTTTTGTGCCAGTACCATACTGTATTTCAGGGCTTTTAAAAAAGATTTCATTTGTTTATTTGAGAGAGAGAGAACAAGTGGGGGGAGGGAGAAGGACAAGCAGACTCCACACTCAGTGCTAAGCCCAAGTAGGGCTTGATCTCATGACCTGAGTCTGAGCCAAAATCAAGAGTTGGATGCTTAACCAACTGAGTCACCCAGGCACCCCCATACTGTTTTGATTACTATAGCTTTGTAGTATATCTTGAAATCTGGGATTGTGACACCTCCAGTCTCTTCTCTTTCAAGATTGCTTCAGCTATTCAGGGTCTTGTTTGGTTTCATAATGGAATTGTTTTTTTAATTTCACTTTCTAATAACTTATTGTTAGTGTCTAGAAATGCAACTGATTTTTGTACATTGATTTTGGTGTCCTGAAACTTTATTGAATTCATTTATTAGTTCTAAAAGTTTTGGTGGAGTCTCTTTTTGATGCTAACTAGATTTCAGTTATAATTAACTAATCCAAAAAAAAGGATAAATTTATATCTTTTTTTTTCTTTTGCTGAATTCCAGTGGGTCTACAACCTAAAAAGTAAGGCAAAATATTCTTGGGTTAAAAAATTTACTATGAACAACTTAATTATTTCATTTATCCAAGTTCAAAAATTGTTAAGACATTTTAAATATTGAGGGCAGGGGAGCAAAGAGACCTGGATTTCATCTGGTCCCAGGAATTCAGCTAGACAGTTCTCAAATCATTCTGAACACCTACGAACTCAACAGGAGATGGAAGAAAAGAATAGCAACAACTCTCTGAACAGAAAAGTGACCACTTTCTGGAAGGCAGGACGTGCGGAGAAGCGAATCCGAGATGATATTCAGGAGGATAGATAGCGGGGGAGGGGGCCTCCATCCACCGCCTCAGGCAAGTGATAGAGTAGTGGAGCACAAAATCGGAATTTTTAGAAGTCGGCTCCGCTGAGGGACATTGCTCCAGTGGCTAAGCGGGGGGTGGAACACTTGTGGAGACAGTGTAGTCTCAG
>NW_028027004.1:0-10616 GCF_054177405.1 Leptonychotes weddellii
TCTGGTGGAAAAAACTAGTGTCTACCTTTAACTTCAAAAATGCATTATTATAAGAGGATTAAGCTACGTTAGCCCTTTTGAATTTTATTGTTCCAACTTCTGGCCAATTCTTGTGCTTCTTTGCTAATTCTAATTAATTCTAATTATTAATGCTGTGAGCTCTGGCCTCCAGGTCAAGAAACTGGATTTGTGGTCCTAGTTTGGCCAATAATAGCCTGAGCAACACCAACAAGTCTCTCTTGGGTTCAGTTTCCTTATTTGTAAATTAAAGAGTTGAGTTTCCTTATTTGTAAATTAAAGAGTTGAACTAGATCGGAGTTTTTCCTTGCACGCCAGGATTGCCTGAAAAACTTTGAATGGATTCTAAGGGCTCACCTTGACCTAGTGAACTAGAATCTTCTGGGGACCTGGGTTAAGGAACCCTCTAAATTTTCTTAGGTGCTCTTATGCAGCTGTTTTCTATCTGAGAGCCACTGACATACATTTTATGTCCACCCCTGCTCCTCAATTTCATGTTCATTCTCCAAGGGGCTAGCACCCCCCTTTTACCTGCAAAGTTTACTGTTCCTCTGGCCCATTTTCCTGAGTGGTATCCTGTGCATAGGAAATAGTGAATGAGTCAAGGCAGTAAAAATCATGTTTACAAGTCTCTTTCACTTGAATCATCCTTTCCTTCTCCTACTCCAGTACACATGGGGCATCAGTGAAAATTTGTGAGTCAAATTTTGCAATCAGTAGTGTCTGACCTCAACAACAAGAGAGCCGGGTCATGCCATGACCTGACTTTTGTTACATCTGCACCCACATCCTGCCATCACTCTCCGTCTTGGACTTGATGCTTCTGGTTCTGATCCTAGGTCCTTCTTCTTCCATTCATTTATTCGTTCCTTCATCTATAAATACTTACCCAACACCTTTTAATTATCATACACTTGATAGGGAAATGAGTTCGATGGTGACCCTAACTGAAATGGTGCCAGCTCTCAGGGAGTTAACAGGCCTGTGAGGTACACAGACAGATAATGACTTGACTGGTAAAAAATGTGTGAGGAGTGATAGAGGTCATAGGGCATGCCATGGGAACATGCAGGAGGAACAGTTTTCCAAGGAAGCAAATTTTAAGCCCAGGCAGAACTGCTGAAGAGAATTTAAGCTGAAGGAGGACATGCTCAAGTCCAATGAAAAATCACCTGTGAAGACTCAGAATTTTAATGGGGTAAAGCTGAAGTTAGATGGCAATAAATAAAGGAGTAGGTGGAGGGCTAGAAGTATAGACATTGAATATTTTGTCCTTTCTATTCCTGGAAATCTTCCCTCTGTGTGCTCCCTGTGCATCCACCTCAGTATTACACTGACTACATGGTAGTGGCCAAGTGCTAGGTATCTATCTCCCCCTTTTACGAAACTCAGATCTTTTAAAGCAAAGGCAATCTTGTTCTTTGTATCTTCAGCCTCTTACACAGTGCAGTACATACAGTAAATATGCAAAATTGCCTTTCGAACTCAGCCTCCCTCTGCCTCTGTCTCCATCTTGGCTTCTCTTCCACCACCGCCCTTATGCATGGATTCTAAGGGCTCACCCAGCATCTTCCTGATGGATTATCTTGACCCCAAACCTGTCCTCCTACCCTCCATTCTTCACTTTATACCCAAAACAAGTTCTTTTTTTTTTTTTTAAAGATAAATATATTATGTCTTGTGTAAACCCTTCAGAGGTTAGAGGACAGAAATTGCCCATGTGGCTTTTCTCCCTTTCTTTCTGTATCTGGCTTCTTCACACTTTTTGTATCATCATGTTTTCTACAGCAAGTATAAGAATGCCTTCCCACAAACTTCCCTACACAATGAAAAAATCATCATCTCACAAGTCAAAGTGCAGAAGTAAAATGGTTTCTAGGCTCTACCTGTCAGGCCTCCAGCCTCACTTCTTTGTAATGAGTCTGGCTCAGCCTTTCTCAGTGTAATGCTTCATTCTTAGTCTGGTAGCAAAATGGCTATAGCAACAGCTGTAAGTGTCCAACTCCAAGTTGATCATGTCTAGAAGAAAAAGAGGGACTTCCATGTCTCTTGTGGTTTTCGTATGATTTTTCCAGGGAAAGCCCAGCAACTTACTCTCAAGCTTAATATTCAAAAATGAGAAAAATGGAAGAGTTACTACCATGATTGATGTGGTTTAATCGGGATGTACCTGCTGATCCAGGGCTGAAGTCATCTTCTCCTGAGCCAGGAGGGGTGGATGTGTGACTGGGGTTAGGGTTCTGTTAGCAGCCACATAGGGGCAATTATTGCTGGGTACACAGCTAATGGTGAGAATTGCCCTCAATGCTTTCCTGATCTCCCCCACACCACTTCCTCTCCCAGGAATAAACCACTCAATAACCCAAATATCCTAGTGCTATCTGGAAGTTTCTTCCCTATTTCCTGTTCTCCTTCCCTTGGCTAACTCCAGGCTCTGCTTTATAGTGTATTTTTAGACATATTCTTCTCTCAGAAAAGGATTTAAATTTGATATAATGTAACCATCATAAATATATTTAAATATAAAACATGCAATCTTTTTTAATTTTACTAAGTTAAAACAGAGGAGTGTACATTTCAAATGTTTGATGGCTGTATCAGTGTAAATTATTCAACTTGAAGACTTAATAAAAAGAATACTTTGAAACAATCAAGGCAGACGTGTTTGTCAAATATTCAGGATTAAAAAGGAAATCTCTTACACATACACACCTGGCTACTGTTCTTTAAATGAAAATGTTGGGGCACCTGGGTGGCTCAACTGGTTGAGCATCTGACCCTTGATTTCAGCTCAGGTCATGATCTGAGGGTCGTGAGATCCAATCCCATGTCCAGCTCTGTGCTTAGCACAGCTCTGCTTGAGATTTTCTCTCCCTCTCCCCTCCCCCTCCTATCTCTCTCTCTCTCTCAAATAAATAGATAAAATCCTAAAAAAAGAAAATGTTGTTTCCTTTTGTGACCCTCCTATTGTCTAGCAAGAACAACTTTAGTTTGCCTGTTTTGGCCTCTTTTTATGGCTCCAGTTCATTCTTCCTAGTAACTCCCAGGTTAACCTATGGTAATTCGCCACTGCTATAACCTTAATCCTCACTCCGTGATCACCACAGCCAAAGGAGCTCAGGTCTCCTGCCTTCTGTTGCTGGTGGATGTGGGTGCACCATTATACTAATCAGTTTACTTAAGTGCCTGTGCATTGATTCTTGACCCTTTCCTCTCCCCTTTGATGGAGGCAACAGCTTTTATCACCCCATGTTCTTTTCCCTGGTTTTTCCTCTGCCAGAGAACAGTTACTGTTGTTTACTTTTCTTCCCACTACTTGGCAACTTAATTGTCACTGACAGCTACTGTGGTCATGTAGGAACTCTTTCTTCTGTGGTGACAGATTACCTGACTGTTATGGCTGCCATTTTGGCTTCCGCTGAATGAATGTCTGGATAACTGGCTTGTTCTCACAGCTCTCATTCATATTCTCTCTCTCTCTCTATCTACCTCTCCCTCCTTCCCTTCTTTCCTCCCAATTTGTAATATTTTTACTGTAGAAATTAGGATCTATTTTCCAAACACACAATTTACAAGTGAACTTCCAATCACAGCCTGCAACTAAGGTGGAGACAACCTCTACAGGAAATCATAATGGCAGAGATGTTATCTCTTATTTCCTCTTTGATTGTTTCAAGAATAAGAGCAATTTCCATTTTAAGATTTGTGTGATAAAATGTCTCTATGTAGCTAAATGTTCACTGAAAATTATGAAAAATTCTTCACAGATACAGATCCTCATGGTCAATTAAAATTCTAAGTATTTGAACTGAAACAGATATCTGGAATCATCATTTGAATGGAAAAAGTAGCATTCCTGCAAAAAATGTTTGACTTCTGTTAAAAACTCACAATTTGGGGCATCCACTCTGCTCTACACTTACCAATTATTTAAAACAAATAACAAAAAAAGGAAAGTTTAAAAGACAGAGTTAGGATTCCAACCCAGATAAATATATCCCTGGGCAGAAAATGTCCAAAAAACAGGCATTGGTGGGTGACAGTTTGTGCTTTTGGGGTTACAAAGACTGACGTGTTCCATGTAGAGGAAGGTGTGGACCGAGGCTCTGTGTTTAGTCTGTCAAGGCCAAGAGGCTGCTCCCAAGCACTCCCAGAAACCATGACATCTATGGAGCCACATGAATAGAGAATCAATCTGCAGAAAGGCTTGTTGACTATCCCTAATGGATAATTCCTTTGAAGCCTTTAGGATTCAGGTTAGATGTTTTCCCTTGCAGGGTCTGTATTCTTGCCTCCTTTTCTTCCATGATGACGGAAGGGTGGTCCTTCTTCCACTTCAGTGCCAATCCACCACCTGTGCTTCAATCCTGTCTACTCCAGCTTTGTAGGAGGCAAATCAGAGAGCCTTTCTCTTCTGTATCTTCAGCTCCTTGGTCTTTGCAGCCTCTTTTAAATAAACACTTAAACATATTCAGTTCACCCTCATCCTAAAGAAATTATTTCTTACCTACATGTCTCCCTCTATTATTAATCGATGCCTTCTGTGAATCTTTTTGTAAATCAGCAAATAAGGATGCCTTCCAGTGAAATAAGCAGGAATGTTGTGGAAAGGAATGAAGGTAGGAGTAACGTAGGAGTTGGGATATTCCTCTCTTTTGTGAAGTAGGTGGCTTATTCAATGGCTAAGAATAAAGAGGATGGAAAAGAGAATTTTGGGTGTGGTGGCCTGGCATGAAGAAGTAAAAAGTGCAATACTGAAGCTTTGAATGGTGGTTCAAAAAGAATATCCTTATCTGATAGTAGGAAGACCCTTGACTGCTGATGTGGACCCTGTCCAGTCTCCAGGTGGATATTAAAGGCTGGTGGCCACAGTTTCTCTCCTCTGACCTGAGGAGTCCCTCAGATATGTGGGCATCACTGATCCTTAGACCTTAATGAGGGTGACATTGGGGAGCAGGAGCCATTTCCTCACACCTCAGCGGGTGTGAATCCTTTGTGCTGCTTATTTGCTGCTTTCATAGTGAAATAAGGTGCAAAAACCCTGAAAACTAGCCTTAGTCATAATTTTTTTTTTTGCCAATTTGAGCCTCAGCTCTCCTTTCTTGTTTAACCTACTTAGCTAACCTTTAGAGTCATGTGAAAGCTGAGAATGCTTGTTTTAGGCAATTGTGAAAGGAAGTCTATTGTAAAGGAAAAATAATGAGAAATTACTTCTCGGATACCTATTAACCCAAACCTCCTCTCTCAGTCTCCAGGCATCTACAACTCAACAGGTCAAAAAATTAACTAATCTCTGCTCTCTAGCCCACTATCATTTCTTCTAGTATCTTCCAGTTAAGGCATCGTCCACCTTCCCATCATCCACACTAGGAACTTAGCCCAGGGCTCTCAGTTCTGCCCCCCCAACCCCAACCTGCTGAAATAGGCAGCTTCTTCCATGTTCCCGCAGCTACAGTTCTAGTTCTGTCTCTCAAAAAATTCCTTCTTATTGGCCCTCTACCTCCAGTCCCATCATCCCTATGCCTATCCTTCACACTATATGAGTTACCTGTTTAACCAAGTGCAGTTTTAATCAGGTCAGTCTCTTGCTTTAGAATTCACAGTTGGATGTGGTTTTTCTTTATTTAAGGCCGTGCTGTCCCATGGTACTTTCAGTGATATGGAAACATTCTGGATCTGTGCTGTACAGTATGGTGGCTGTGAGTCACACATAGTGATTGAACGCTTGAAATGTGGCTGGTACAACAAGGGGATTGAATTTAATTTAATTTAAATGTAAATAACCACACATGGATAGTGACTTTCATATTGGACAGTGAAAGTCTAAAGGATAAAATCCAAAGTCTTCAGCATGGTAAGATCCTCCAAGGACCAACCATAGCTTTAGTGCCTTCCCTCCCCGCTCCCATCCACTGGGTACCTGTGTTGCAGACTCACACAGCTACTTATCTCCTCAGAACTGGAAAAGGATCTCATGTGCTCTTTGTGTGTGTTGGTTTGTGTCTTGTCTGATACATTCTTTCTCTTCTTAGCCTCCTGTGAACAACTATAAATCTCATAAGGCTATGCTCAAATGTCTTCAGACATAAATTGACTTCATTTTCAGGGTTCCCATCCCAATTTGTATATTCTCTAATAAAGCATTTAACGTACTCCCTGGCAATGATTTGTTTCCTTATCTATTATCCTAAGTCTCATTTTTTTCCCCTTAAATGGTCAGTTAGAAAACAAGTTTCAAAATTTATGACTTATGATAGATAACTAATATGTTGGGAGGAAAAGAGTGAAGCTAAATTTCAAATGAATTATGAAAGAGAAGAATGAAAAATAAAGTAGGAAGAGGATCATCATAGTTACCATCACTATATACTTCAATGCATATGTCTTTTGAGGGAATTTAAGGGAAAGAGTTGACTTTGACCTTTACAGAACATCTAACATTTTCCAATTCTAAACTGTATTCTTTTACCTCTTGCTTCGTCTGTATTTCAAATGTTTCTGTTTGATCTCTTAAAACTAACTAAATGATAAATTTTCCATTGAGCACACCATATATCTTTCAAGGTTAAGCAAGAGTAAAACACTTTTCCTGGATTTTCCATTGTGAAATTGATTGGAGGGAGGGGGATGATATTTTTGAAGTGGTTCGCTGTGGTAGGAAAAAAAACAATTGTCAGTTAAAGCTGCTAAATACAGCCAGCCTTGAAAATGTTTTATAATCATTATAAAAAATCAAAGTGAATTAATAATATTTTTGAAATTTCCTGGGAAAATAACTCCCTGCTCATTGAAATATCTTGGCAACATTCCCACCTTTTGAGCTCACTGGAGGATGAAGAGAATAGCATCTTTCTTGTCCTGATTTTATAGAAGGCAAGGTAATCTGCTATGTTTTTGAGGATGATATTACCATTTTTAAAAAAGTGATTATTTAAAAGAGTCTGCTCCTTAGTACCTATTCAAATTATTCTGGTTTCATTGACACTATTATGTGTAGACAGTTGAAAGAATTATGGCTATTAAATGAAGTTGAATGTTATAGGAAATGAATACATAATGACTGGGTTTCTGTTACTTTCTATTTTTACTATGAAGTGTTTTATAGTCAACCAGATTTAAAACTATGAACCATGAGTTATTTGACAGTCAAATCTAGAAATGCTCATAATCCTAAGCCTCTTGTTTTTGTGGGAATGGTATCAGGAAAGAATTTTGAGAGTGCCTAAATGTTAACCCGGGTACCCCCTCTTTTTATTCCTTTCTGACTGCCTGAGGCTGAGTGGGAAAATTTTCTATGCTCCAAAGCACTCTGTGTACATGTACACTTATCACTTAATTTACTGGGTTGCATTGCAATTAGATGTATATATTTCTGCATCCCCACTGGCCTGAACTCATTGAAGCTAAGTACCATGTACTATTAGTCATCAATGGAGCCCAGCACATTACCTTAATCTAGAGATGCACTCAGCACATTTGAAGAGAAGGAAGACAGAAAGGAGGGAATTATTTTGGGGGCAAAATTAATGATGAGTGCATTCTCATTCAATTTTAAGAGACCTAAGAGCTCCTGATTTTAGGAGACCTAAAGGCTTTAAAGTAAGAGCCCAAATAAAAACTCATGGCAAAACAAACTTAATATTTTAAAAAAATTAATTGAGAACTACTTCCATATTAAAGATCTGAAAAATGGCACTGACGTCCACCCATTTCTGAAGTATTTCCTCATGACAAATTTGGGACCTTTGAAAATATTTAGTGGCTATTTCAAGAATGTATTTTTGCAGCTTCAGAGTATGTTATGCTATCTGCTTTAAAATAACATCTTTTTTTAAGAGTTCAATATTTTAATGAAATGATTTAAGGACCACTTCAGAGAGACTATCTGCCAATGTCCTTTGTACTATTAGAATGCAACACGATTTCAGTTATTGTTTCCCAGTCAAATCATATTTGTTTAGCATACGTCATTTATGTTGGAATAATTGTTACCATTTGAATGAGGGAATAGGTGTGGCTCTATGTTAATTTTGTTGCTATGTCTCTGTTATGTTTTACTGATACATGAATGCCACATTCCAGGGTCTCCTAAACTAGAGGGTCAAAATTTAATTATGTTTTCATCTACATCAGTAATCTACTGATTACAGCCATGCCCACATCATCTTGATCCACCTCGGATTATGCTGGTTATATTTATTAGAGAATTGTGGTCTGATTTGGTGATTTTACAGTTGGGGCTTTGGAATGGATACCCAAGAAGTCACCATTAATTGTTTCATTGCTAATTTTAGAGATTAAAAGATGATTTTTGTAAAGACTTTGCCTGAATTTGCATGTTAGCAATCCCGTATGCAGCCAACTTCCTTAAGAAAACTTACCTTCAAGTGTCATGTGCAACCATTGAGCATTCAAGGACCTTGGTTGCTGTCCCTTGACCAGTAGCTACTCGCACGGCACTATGCTATGCTCTCTCCTTTATCTACTATCCCCAACAAATTTCTTTTTTGTTATACATCTCAAAGCTTCGTCATCTTAATATCTAACTTCATTTCATAAATCCTATTCTGAAACATCTTAGCCTGCATAGTTCACCAAGCAAAAGAATGGTATGAAATTTCTGGTCAGAAATGACAAAAATCTTACTTTAAAACCACTGCTATCTTTGTTCTGCCAAACAGAAGTGAGTATCTAAAATGTCATGAATTGTATTAAACATTGGCAAAGACTTAGAGATTGAAAAATTATAAGAATGAATGAATACTTGCCAGCATTAGTGTGATGTTGCATTTTCTACTTTGGTTATTATCAAGTACGGAATTTTTACTTAATTTTTTTTCTTTTAATCTTTTAGAAATATTTTCTAACTTTTTTCTGGCTTGCCATAATGTGTTCTTATCAATGTTGGTTTTAACTGGATTTTCTTTTTCTACTGGATGTGGTCTTTCTAACCAAATTTTACTCAGTCTAATAGAATTCAGTAGAGCAGATTCTCATTACAAAGTCATCATGATAATAATGAAATGAAATGACCCCAATTTTCCTAGGACCTTCATATTTCCTGCTTTTCCTACCTCCCTAGCATTCTGAAGTAAATCCTTTTGGAACTGTAGCTAACAAAATGGTAACACTATTGTGGGAATAGTGACCCATCACTTGCCTCACACATGGAAATTAAGGCAAGAATTGACCTAGCTTCAATATACAGCTTCTCTCCCTGCCCCATCCAAAAGATTGTGTTCCAATGAAAGCTTTCTCAAGCCAAAATAGTATAAATTGAAGAAGCAACTTTTAATTTTTTAATTAATTTGAAATTAATTCATTAATGTGAAAAAATTAATTAATTAATGTGAAAAAATTGCTAAGAATCCCCAGACCCAAAAAGTAACTTCTTTTAGGCTTTTCTCATACCTTTGGGCACATCTTGCTAACAGATACACAAAATCAATCACGTGAAGCACAGATGATGGCAGATACAGTTCAAAGCTATGGTGGCTTGATGCGGAGATGCTGAGAGTAGTTCCCAGGGACAGAGCTTGGCAGGGGCCACCCTTGCTGCTTGAGGACATTCTAACTCTCTAACAGCTCACTGCCAGACAAACACTTAACGCTGTTTTCATTTTTTTGCAAAACTCCTCTTCAGATTTTTTTCAGTTAGCGAAAACAGGTAATAATGTAAGTCTTTCATAGAAGTGAAGTGGCTGAATGCAAACTTTAAAAACGAGGAGATACCTGTATACTAAAGTTAGTCAATTATAATTTACCTGTGATCTACTGGAGGCATTTGTCCTAATATAATTACAATCATGGTGTTGAGTATCACCATAATTATCTAAGATTTTTTGAAAATTCTGATCAATACAAAAAAGAGAGATCTATAAATATTAGAAACAGTAAAATAGTGATTCTTACTATTTATAAGTCATATTCTTAAATATCTTTTAGATCAAGAGGAATCAATTGAAGAAAATTTACTTAATGAAATGTTGGTAACTTGGCAAGATAGAAGATTCAATAATCAATTTTTTAATTTTTTATTGTTATGTTAATCCCCATATATTACATCATTAGTTTTAGATGTAGTGTTCCATGATTCATTGTTTGTGCATAACACCCAGTGCTCCATGCAGAACGTGCCCTCTTTAATACCCATCACCAGGCTAACCCATCCTCCCCCACCTCCCCTCTAGAACCCTCAGTTTGTTTTCCAGAGTCCATCGTCTCTCATGGTTTGTCTACCCCTCCGATTTCCCCCCTTCATTCTTCCCCTCCTGCTATCTTCTTCTTTTTTTTTTCCTAACATATATTGCATTATTTGTTTCATAGCTATAGATCTGAGATTCAACAGCCTTGCACAATTCACAGCGCTTACCAGAGCACATACCCTCCCCAGTGTCTATCACCCAGTCAGCCCATCCTTCCCACCCCATCCCCCACTCCAGCAACCCTCAGTTTGTTTCCTGAGCTAAGAATTCCTCATATCAGTGAGGTCATATGATACATGTCTTTCTCTGATTAACTTATTTCGCTGAGCATAACACCATCCAGTTCCATCCACGTCGTTGCAAATGGCAAGATCTCATTCCTTTTGATGGCTG
>NW_028027005.1:0-611 GCF_054177405.1 Leptonychotes weddellii
CCTTGCTTGTAAACTGGATTATGATGAAGATGCTAGCGCAATGCTGAAAGAAGTTCAACCGAGGGCCCAGAAAATTGCTGAACATCGGAGAAAGTATGAGTGAAAACGTGAAGAGCGAGAGATCAAAGAAAGAATAGAAAGGGTTAAGAAGGCTCGGGAAGAACATGAGAGAGCCCAGAGGGAGGAAGAAGCCAGACGACAATCAGGAGCTCAGTATGGCTCTTTCCCAGGTGGCTTTCCTGGGGGAATGCCTGGTAATTTTCCTGGAGGAATGCCTGGAATGGCAGGGGGGATGCCTGGAATGGCAGGAATGCCTGGGCTCAATGAAATTCTTAGTGATCCAGAGGTTCTCGCAGCCATGCAGGATCCAGAAGTTATGGTGGGCTTCCAGGATGTGGCCCAGAACCCGGCGAATATGTCAAAATATCAGAGCAATCCGAAGGTTATGAATCTCATCAGTAAATTGTCCTCCAAATTTGGAGGTCAAGCATAATAATGCCCTTCTGACAAAGCCCTTGCTGAAGGAAAAGCAACGATCACCTAATGGATGTCGCAATAATACAAACCAGTGTACCTCTGACCTTCTCATGAAGAAAGCTGGGGTGCTGTGA
>NW_028027006.1:0-611 GCF_054177405.1 Leptonychotes weddellii
ATGGAAACCAATGAAAATGAAAACACAACTGTTCAAAATCTTTGGGATACAGCAAAGGCAGTCCTAAGAGGAAAGTATATAGCAATACAAGCCTTTCTCAAGAAACAAGAAAGGTCTCAAATACACAACCTAAGCCTGCACCTAAAGGAGCTGGAGAAAGAACAGCAAATAAAGCCTAAACCCAACAGGAGAAGAGAAATAATAGAGATCAGAGCAGAAATCAATGAAATAGAAACCAAAAGAACAGTAGAAGAGATCAACGAAACTAGGAGCTGGTTCTTTGAAAGAATTAACAAGATTGATAAACCCCTGGACAGACTTATCAAAGAGAAAAGAGAAAGGACCCAAATAAATAAAATCATGAATGAAAGAGGAGAGATCACAACCAACACTAAAGAAGTACAAACACTTATAAGAACATATGAGAAATTATATGCCAGCAAATTAGATAATCCTGAAGAAATGGATGCATTTCTAAGGATGTATCAACTACCAAAACTGAACCTAGAAGAAACAGAAAACCTGAACAGACCTATAACCAAAGGAAATTGAAGCAGTCATCAAAAATCTCCCAACAAACAAATGTCCAGGGCCAGATGACTTCCCAGGGG
>NW_028027007.1:0-611 GCF_054177405.1 Leptonychotes weddellii
CTTGTTTTTAACTGAAACAATCCACAGAGGTGAAGGGCCTGCTCGGGTCTTCGGGACGCGCCTGCGCGGGACGGCGGCAGGGGTCCTCCCGGCGCACTAGAGAGAAGGGCGGCCTCGATCCTAGAGAGGCCGGGGCCGCGTTCCTAGAAAAGCCGCTACTCGGCTGCCCGAGCAGCAGAAGAAGCTTTGGAGATGCGGAGTCACCGCCGCCCGGGACCTGTGGCGAGGCCGCCGCGTCTTTGCTGAACACGTTTCTTGAGCTTTTGGTCCGCTGACCAGCAGCCCGACGCGCACATATTGCGCGCCCGCTTAGTGCCTCCGGAGTGCTCCGAGCGCCGCAGGTGCCCCTCCGTGCCTTCTCCGACCGCCGTGCTGCGCGGACACCAGGTGGGAGCCGGGCTCGCTGGGGCCGTGTGGACGGGGCCTCCGACCTCGGGGGCCGGGAGCCGGGCTCGCTGGGGCTGTGTGGACGGGGCTTCTGTCTTCGCAGGGCGGGAGCCGGGCTCGCTGGGGCCGTGTGGACGGGGCCTCCGACCTCGGGGGCCGGGAGCCGGGCTCGCTGGGGCTGTGTGGACGGGGCTTCTGTCTTCGCAGGGCGGGAGCCGGGCTCG
>NW_028027008.1:0-611 GCF_054177405.1 Leptonychotes weddellii
ACAACCCTGACAATCAGACAATTAGCTTTAATACAATTAACCCTTGAATAATGTCGGGGTTAGGGGCACTGACCCCTTGCAGTCTAGAAATACGTGATGTCCCTTTACATTTACAGTACTATCATGTATTTATTGAAAGCATCTGCATATAAGTGCCCCCATTCAAACCATGTCAACTATACATTCTATCTTTTTTTTTTAAAGATTTTATTTATTTGACAGTGAGAGCACAAGTAGGCAGAGCAGCAGGCAGAGGGAGAGGGAGAAGCAGGCTCCCCACTGAGCAGAGAGCCTGAGGTGGGGCTCGATCCCAGGATGCCGGAATCATGACCTAAGCCAAAGGCAGACACTTAACCAACTGAGCCACCCAGGCACCCTGTACATTCTCTCATTTAATCCTCATATTTTTAAGTTTTGTCACTTGTCTGTAATATCCTATACATAAGGAAGATCCTGTTCAGAGCCATGTATTTAATTCAGATGTTGTGTCTCTTAGTTCTTTCAGTTTAGAATCGTTCCTTAGTCTTTCCTTAATTTTCATGACTTTTAATCTTTTAAACAGTTAATTCCAGTAATGTAGAATGTCTTTCACTGTGGGTTTTTCTTATGTC
>NW_028027009.1:0-611 GCF_054177405.1 Leptonychotes weddellii
AGCCGTCAGTCACTCCCGTCTCTCCGGTCTCCGGCCGCACTCCGTGCTCGCCCGGCCTGTGACCGCGCGTTTCTATCTCTGGCACCCGACCCCGTGTGGAGTCTCCAAACCCAGCAGATCCCTGCGGTGCACTCCCGCGCGGCTCCTCCTGGGGAAGGAAGGTGAGTCTCCCCGGATCTGCCGCTTGTTGGGTCCCTGCTGGAGGAGAAGGGGCCCGACTGTGCTGCGGATCACGGTTTATGGCAACCCCGAGCTGAGAGCCCGCGCCTGGGCTCCGCCTCTGCAGCCGGCTTCCCTGCTCCGTTACCTGGGAGCTCTGCCACACTCAGGCACCCCCGGTCTTTCTATGACCCCGAGGGTCCTGAGACCACACTGTCCCGGAGGGTCCCACCCCCTGCTTAGCCACCAGAGTGATGTCCCTCAGCGGAGCAGACTTTTAAAGTTCCGATTTTGTGCTCCGCGGTTCTATCACTTGCCAGAAGCGGCCGATGGAGGCCCCTCCCCCGCCGTCTATCCTCCCGAATATCGCCTCGGATTCACTTCTCCGCACGTCCTACCTTCCAGAAAGTGGTCGCTTTTCTGATGAGAGAGTTGTTGCTCTTCTTTTCTTC
>NW_028027010.1:0-611 GCF_054177405.1 Leptonychotes weddellii
ACTCATAAATCATGTTGATAGTATGGACCTTTGATATGATGTGGTGAAATGGCACTTTCCCTCTGTGGTCTTCCTCCTAATAACCTATAATTCCAGAATTATCATGAGAAAATCATCAGGCAAATTCCAGTAATAAGACATCCCACAAAACATATGATCAGTATTTCTTAAAACTGTCAAAGTCATCAAAGGCTGAGAAACTGCCACAGTCAAGAGATGCCTAAGTTGGAGTGCCTGGGTGGCTCAGATGGTTAAGCGTCTGCCTTCGGCTCAGGTCATGATCCCAGGGTCCTGGAATCGAGCCCCGCATCGGGATCTCTGCTCGGCGGGGAGCCTGCTTCTCCCTCTCTTTCTACTGCTCTCCCTGCTTGTGTTCTCTCGCTCTCTCTGTCAAATAAGTAAATAAAATCTTAAAAAAAAAAAAAAAAGAGAGATGCCTAAGTAGACATGACAACTAAGCACAGTGCAGAATCCTGGGTGGGATCCTGAACAGATAAAGAACACTGGGTAAAAACTAAGGTAATTTTAATGAACCACGGACTTTAATAACAATAATATATCATTACTTCAACAGAAGCACTGGTAACTATACTACCACAGTATTCTAAAAA
>NW_028027011.1:0-611 GCF_054177405.1 Leptonychotes weddellii
TGCCAAAGAAACTAAATATGATTTGTTTTTAAGTTGGCTAAGTTGGCTGTCAATTTAGTCCCGTTAGAAATTAAATCCTAGTTTGGGAACTATTTCTGGGTTTTTGTTTTTTATTTTTTGTGTTTGGCTTTGTTTTTGCTTTTGTTTCTTCGGGGGTAAGCTATCTCCTCTTTACTGATAATAAGCTTCCTTATGTAGTATAACCTGAACATAATTTTGTTCTTGTGAATTTTTCTGTTATAAATTACAAAGTTCTGTGATTTTTGGTTGGGAAGCAAGCAAGTCAAAAGAAATATGTGATTCAACGGAATACACATTCTTCTCTAGTGTCCATGGAACATTCTCCAGAATAGATCACATCCTAGGTCATAAATCAGGTCTCAACCAGTACCAAAAGATTGGGATCATTCCCTGCCTATTTTCAGACCACAGTGCTTTGAAACTAGAACTCAGTCGCAAGAGGAACGTCGGAAAGAACTCAAATACATGAAGGCTAAAGAGCATCCTACTGAGGAATGAATGGGTCAACCAGGAAATTAAAGAAGAATTAAAAAAATACATGGAAACCAATGAAAATGAAAACACAACTGTTCAAAATCTTTGGGATGCAG
>NW_028027012.1:0-611 GCF_054177405.1 Leptonychotes weddellii
TGGGAAATGTGGGAGGATGGAATTAAAGAAAAACGTCATATTGTTAAGGCTTAAATTAAATAATTCAGATACTGAACTTGAAGACAATGAGGACTACTTAATGTTTCTTTTTAATTAATTTATTTTTTATTATGTTAAGTTAGTCACCAAACAGTACATCATTCGTTTTTGATGTAGTGTTCCATGATTCATTGTTTGCGTATAACACCCAGTGCTCCATGCAATACATGCCCTCCTTAATCCCATCACTGGGCTAACCTATCCACCTCACCTCCCTCCCCTCTGAAAACCTCAGTTTGTTTCTCAGAGTCTATAGTCTCTCGTGTTTCGTCTCCCCATCCGATTCCCCCCCTTCATTTTTCCCTTCCTTCTCTTAATGTCCTCCATGCTATTTATGTTCCACAAATAAGTGAAACCATATGATAATTGACTATCTCTGCTTGACTTATTTCACTTAACATAATCTCCTCTAGTCCCAGCCATGTTGATATAAAAGTTGGGTATTCATCCTTTCTGATGGCTGAGTAATATTCCATTGTATATATGGACCACATCTTCTTTATCCACTCATCTGTTGAAGGACATCTCTGCCCTTTCCACAGTTTGGCTAT
>NW_028027013.1:0-611 GCF_054177405.1 Leptonychotes weddellii
TGCACAAGCAATGAATCATGGAACACTTCATCTAGAACTAATGATGTAATGTATGGGGATTAACATAAGAATAAAAAAAAATAATAATGACTAAGATTTGGTCAGTACTTACTCTGTTCCTGGTAGTCTTCTAAGATTATAATTACATGAACAGATATATATGTGAGTCATCAATTCTCACAACTCTATGAGCTAGGTACTCCTGGCATTCCCAGGTTCCAAATTTAAGAAACAAAGGCATAAGGAGGTTAAATAACTTGGCCAAGGTTTTTAGCCATGAAGAAGTGGATATTTGAATCCTCCATATTGTTCTCATCTCTAATTTCATCGTCTGTTCCTTGTTCTTTTTTATTCATACTTGCATGAGATATTCTTACACATGTATATGTTCATGTGAATTGTGAACTAGCATTTCAAATTTCATGTTAAAAAAAATTTTTTTTTAAAGATTTTATTTATTTGACAGAGACACAGAGAGAGGGAACACAAGCAGGGGGAGTGGGAGAGGGAGAAGCAGGCTTCCTGCTGAGCAGGGAGCCCAATGCAGGGCTCGATCCCAGGACTCTGGGATCATGACCTGAGCCGAAGGCAGACGCTTAACAACTGAGCCA
>NW_028027014.1:0-611 GCF_054177405.1 Leptonychotes weddellii
CCGTCCATCTCCGTTCTCCCCCCTGCCCCCTCCCCTTGCAGCAGGAACCCGGGGCCCCTTCCAGAACTGCAGTCCCCCTTCCCTCCTTGGGATCGCTGTCCTGCTCTTCCCGGCACCCCCCACCACCACCACCGCTCTGCCATCTGAGCGTCCCTGATCACTCCCGGGGCTTGCCCTCGCTGGCCTTCCCTGCCCCTGTGCTTCAACCCGGGGTAAAGAGCACACTTGAGCTCCTCTTGCCCCTTCCTTCCTGGGCCCAGTCCCCTCGGCGGAGTCCTTCCCTCCGTCTGCTGCCACCGCGCACAAGGACCCCTGGCCCGGAAACTGGCGCATCCTCCCCCTCTCCTCTTTAGCCCTGGGCCTTGACACTGGGATTCCAGGGCCTCACTTCTCCCTCCTTGGGTTCGGTGGTGGTGGCGGGGTGGAGGCAGAAGTCACAGAAGTCACAGCCCAGTGGGGTGCAGAGCCAGAGGGGAGGTACGGGGAACAGGGCAAAAGCACAGGTCGGTCTCTGGGCTGGAGGTGGGGGCGTCGAGGCTTGTGGGGGCTCTGGGCCACCCTGGGGCAAACTGCCCACCAGCGGCCGGAAACGGATGGTCTAGCCATCAGAG
>NW_028027015.1:0-10616 GCF_054177405.1 Leptonychotes weddellii
TACGTTCAGTAAATAGTTCTAATTATGATTCAGGGTATTCTTAGGGGGTTTCCATGAGACAGGACAATAGATACTTTGTGGTTTGGCTTTTTATACTGGTTATTGATAGATAAAACAAGTTCTCATCTACTTACTGTTTTCACTGCCTTCTTCTGTAACATTCCCCTAAAACCATGTTGTTATTAAATGATTTGATAAAAAAAAAAAAAAAAGACATTTAGATCACACTGTTGTCATCCAAAGGTCAAACAAATCCTCTGAGATCCGTGGTTCTCAAACTTTAAGATGCCTCAGAATCAGCGGATTTGTGAAAACACAGATGGCTGAGTCCCACCCCCCAGGGATTCTGGTTCATTATGTCTGGAGTGGGACTGGAGAATGTGCATTTCTCACAAGTTCCTAGGTGACAGTGTTGGTGTTGGTCTGGGGATCACACCTGGAGAACGTCCACCCTAGATCACAATTTCAGTCTTTGATCACCTTTAGTGGTAAGGAATCACTAACTCAATTCATCAAATAGTTATCAAGCGTCTGTTCTCTGAATGGCATTGTGTTGGAGTACCCAAATAACAGGAAAAAGATTACTGATTTTGAAGAGCTTCAGTTTCGTGGGAGAAAGAGATATAATAAGTATTTCAATACAATAAGACAGACAGAGACACAAGGTGCTATGAGAGTAGAAAGAAGGGTGATCTGCCCAAAACAGGGTTCACAAAGCCTTCCTGAAAAACATGTCACATGAACATGGCATTGAAAAAAGGAAGCTGGGGAGGGAACTCCAGCAGGAGAAAAGACACCTAGAAATATCCACCTACACATAACTAGGTACATGAAGTATAGGCAAAAGAGTTTACAAACATGAAATTTTTATATTACAAATTCCAATTTAAAAAGTGTTATTGAGGGGCGCCTGGGTGGCTCAGTCGTTAAGCATCTGCCTTCAGCTCAGGTCATGATCCCAAGGTCCTGGGATCGAGCCCCGCATAGGGCTCCCTGCTCAGCGGAAGCCTGCTTCTCCCTCTCCCACTCCCCCTGCTTGTGTTCCCTTTCTCACTGTCTCTCTCTCTGCCAAATAAATAAATAAAAATCTTAAAAAAAAAAAAAGTGTTATTGAGTTGGTTACCATAACTATAAAGGATCTATCTATATTTTCTTAGTTCTTTTAATAGTATTTAAAATATGAAAATTATCTGTTATCTCTATCTATGTCCATTAAGTATCTCACAAGAAAAATTATCCAATTATGAAAATAAACCTACCATACACATAGAACACCTACTGTATGAATGCCCCAGTGGCCTAGAAGATTCCTTTCTACTTAAAGGGACATGAAAGCTCTTTTTAGGTTGCTTTCCCAGAGTGACGGAAAAGCATTCATCTTGTTTTTAAATGAAAACAAAATGAAAGTAAAAAAGGCAAGTAGTCACTGCCTTCCCAGGTGTATGTTTAGCAAGATATAATTGTGGTTATGAAAGCTCCTAGGGGCACTGAGAAATCAAGTAATGAGGGGTAGGGAATCCTGTCTGTGAAAACTAGAGAAGGTAGAAACTCTGCATGGGGAAGTAGGAGACAGAGTCCCACTGTCCTCAGCACCTTCCATCAGGCTCCCTCCTGCCAGGCTGGAACCCCAGGGAAAGGCAAAAAAAAAAAAAAAAAAAAAAGCCTTTTTATCTATGAATTCCAGCATCATGGTGGAATTTGGTATGACAGACAATAAGAGGACAGAGAACTATTAAGTGGGTAAGGCCTGAGGGTGAGCAATAGTTCACCGAATTCATTCAAATTGAACATGATGGTATGACTAGGGAAGGAAGAACTTGAAAAGCATGCACACAGCACTGAGGAAAAGACTAGATATGTATGCAGTTCAAAAAGAGACATAACTAAACTACAGAAGTAGACATCAGAATAATGGGTTACCTTTGGGAAGGAAGAAGGGACTGTGATTGAGAGAGGCAGAGGGAAGCTGCTGGGGTGTAGCAACCCTCTACTCTTCCATATGCATGGTGGCGGCATGACTTATTTTGTAATAATTCACTGAGCTGGAAATATTTTTGTACACTTTTTCTATATGTGGGTCATATCTCGTAACAAAAGAGCTTTTAAAAAATAAAAACAACTTATGTAAACTTCTCTTCTTACTTGGTCCGAAGCTTTGCTCCTAAGTACACATAGGAACTTCAGCTCTTATAACTCATGTGAACCTGGGACACAGGGCATATTATATTTGGGGTAAATGGTCTGTTTTCCAGGTGAAACAGAAAACTGTTGTTTCTGTTCAGGGAAGACACGATTAGGACCAGAACTGAGACAAAGATGTGGGAACAGTGAAATAGGAAAACTTCAGGAGAGTTTTCAAAATAGCCCTAATAGAACTTAGTAACCAATTAATAAGAGGTTAGGGTAAAATTTTCAAATAATTTCAAGATTTCAGACTTGAGTACCATGTGGCTGGTGATGCTTTTAACCTGGCCAGTGAAAATGGGGGATGCCAGTTCTCCTTCTTAGGCCATGTTACCTGCTAAGTTAGAAATGTGCATCGAGGTAAAATCTTTTTCAACAGAAGATTCTATTTTTCTGGGTTCCTGTCTTAGTTGGGGAAAAAATGATTGTTGTCTATACAGAACTTGCTTCGGGAATGCCTAAGGACTGTTCACAGGAAATTCTGCTATGCTTTGTTTTTTACTCCAATGTATTCCAGATTGATGTGCTGTCACTGAGACATGAGACTAATCCAAATATGAGACAAAGGAAAGACAGATCACAGTTGGCCATAGATCGAATAAGGAGACGAAAAAGAAGCAGTTAACAAAAAGTGGCCCTGATATTGGACATGAAGTCTCTCCCCCTAAAAATTTTGTTCTGCCTGATACCTGAAGTTCCATTATTAGATAACCATTCTATGCTTAAGAATTTCCTTCCCCCTGGTGTTTTCTTTCAAACTTCACATTTTCATGAGAGTTATGTGATTGAGACTATCATGACTTTTCATCTATCATTGGAAAAATGAGATGAACATACAGAAAAATTCATAGAAATGAAAATTAACTTCAAAATATTATATTTAGCATAATGCCAACGTTATATAGAGTGTGAAATTTGTCTCCAGCCCAAAAGTCAGAAATTAGCTATTACAACAATTTTACAATTTTCAACTCTTTTAATATATTGGCAGCATTGTTTGAATGACTTCTTCTCTGAAGAATTTAAAAAGTGAACAACTACAGTGCTTCTGAGATTATTTGAGCAATCTCAGAATATGGGAACACCAATGATTTGTGCTAAGTTTGTACTCATTAAAATATGTAGTAAATTCTTAGCTAACCGGAAATAACTGTTGAGAAGACACACTGGGCCAGTGTAAAGATAACAAACACCAAACTAGTTTGTGCACCAGCAAACTGAAATATATTGGCAAATTCTCTACAGGGATCCTTGATTCCTACAGAGACAGAGTAAACTACATACCAAAATTTTGGAGAGTAAAGCGGTGGTTCTAAAACTTTGCTGCACACTAGAACTACCTGGGGAGCCTTTGAAAATCCCAATGCCAGGTAACAGCTAATACCAATTAGGTTGGAATGTCTGGGTGTGGGAACTAGGCATCAAAATTTTTTAGGACACCCAGCTGATTCCAGTGTGCAGCAAAATTTGGGAAGCACTGGAGTAAGCTTACAGTTTTATATCCACCACATCTGCTTAGAAAGCATCAGAAGTTGTTCATTAAAAGTTTAGTTTGGGAAGGGAATGGGAGTAATTCCTAGATCCCTTTCTGCCACTAACCCATGAACACTACCCTCCCTACCCTACTTCCTTGACAACCCATCATTATCTGGCTTTGGGGAGAGGAGAAGATAAGACCAGGGAAATGGTAGAGTTTGCTATCATTCAGCAGTAGGGGGACTTCAGTATTACAACTCTGATTCTCTTATTATCTCATCCACAGATCAGCACTCTGTGTTCAACACCATGGCTGGTATTGGCTCCACATTTCCTCGTCTCTAAACCTAAGGTCAAGATAAGGAGCACTAAGGCATAATGGCTGCCTGTAAGTTCATCCTGGACTCTGAGCGTGAAGAGAGACATGATTAACAGTAAGTACAATGAGCCATTCCTTTCCTCTTGCTACATCTCACGGGCTTAATTTCCCCTCCAGTCAATCATTTTCTCAGGATTCTGAGCTACACTTTGGTCTTCCGATGTCTTCACTGTGCCACAGAATGCTTTATTTTGTTCTCATTAACAGCTGACAGGAGCTTCCCAGGAGATGCAGAGTGAGATGTCTGGTTCTTTATTTCTGAAATATCTTCCTTAGTTAACTAGTTGGCATTAAAACGCAAATGTCTCTCACAGGGGCTCACTCCCTTTGACCTTTAAAATAAAATTTTACCTATAGGATCTGGTGTTGCCCCATTTTTCTATCCTAGGTTGTATGTGAGATTTAAGTAAAGCAATCCTACCCCTCAAAAAGCAGATCTCAGTCGAAGAGTTGATGCGTAAACATTAAGCCTCCATGTCAAGCACAGACAAATAAGTACACACTATGCTATACAGAAAAAAAAAAATGAAACCACCCACATTTTTAATAATTTAAAAATACTACTCTATTTACATTGCCAAGTAGTAGTATGTTCCATCTCTACTGGTTATTGGAAGAAGGGCTACAGCACATACGCATAAGATCAATAAAAATTTCTCTTTGGAGATGACTGATGAATACATATCACTGCAGACAATACTGACCATTAGTCATATACCAGACACAAAGAGTGTCTCTGTTGTGACCTCAGCTTTATCATTAATTCCAGGGAGTTCTTCTGAATGTGTCCATATATAAAATGATGATTACCTTACCTTAAAACCTGAAAATTTTAACTGGATTTCAATTACTCTGCTAACTTACATGGCCAGAATCAAAACTGTTTTACAATCACGTTAGTATCAAGTCCATGGAAGTGATGTTGCATTAACACGTAAAAACTTACTTGACCTCTTGATGCCTCCATTCTTTTTTTTTTTTTTTTTAATTTAGTTGATGCCTCCATTCTTACAGCTTAAAATGGTGACTGATCGCTAGCACCATGCTGTTTCCATCAGGAAAATAACATGCTGGTTAAAGAGAGGATGTCAAAAAATACTTCAAAAACCACAAATGAAAGTTACTGGAGGAGTCCAACATGGATATTTTTATAACTACATTTCACATTTTATCTCAGTTAAAGTCACAAAAGTTGCATTATTGTTCTAAGAAAACATTTTTTATATTTGATGAGATGATAATAAATGTAGGGGTCACTGTCTTTAGATCATATATACTGATAAGCATATTATTTTATGGCTATAAAAAGTCAATCAAATATAACTACCAAGTACAAAAGATGTCTATTCCAACATATTTAAATAAGCTTATTTATGACTTTGCTTTTGGTAGCATGTTTGA
Organism: Leptonychotes weddellii; assembly: GCF_054177405.1. Classification (NCBI taxonomy): domain Eukaryota; kingdom Metazoa; phylum Chordata; class Mammalia; order Carnivora; family Phocidae; genus Leptonychotes; species Leptonychotes weddellii. Next base: position 5,441 of record NW_028027015.1, read on the forward strand.
TTTTAAAATTTGAAGGAGGACATCTAGTTTTATCCTTGATATATAAAAAGCCCGGAAGCTGTCATTTCCACCCTCCAAAGAAAAAAAAAAAAGCTGAACACAAAAAAATCAAAGACTTTTCTTGAATATCAGAGAAACTGAGGTCTTAGGGAAAACTGCCACCAGGAAATCTGGCGACGCAAGTGCATTCAGCGAGGCACAACCGAGATCTGTTCACCTAGAGAAGATGCCTCTGGAGCCAATAACTGATAGGAACACTTAAACATTAATTTATTGAATTACTGGAGGCTGACTGTGGACTACTTTCAAAGTCAGAAATTCTTGAGGACTGGATTCTTGGGAGGAGGTGGGATCACGATTTTGTGGGCCTTTCCTCTGGGAAAAAAACAACAGATTCTCACAATGAAGATCCTAGAAAGATCCTTTCATGGCCCTGAGAGAAGAAGGGCAAGGGTAATCACTGTAAAATATGCCCAGAGCTTAACTCTACACCAAAGCCTACTCTTCAGCGGAAAAGACATCGCCATAGCCTTATCTTGGCTGGAAAAAGAGAATTCCTCCTACTCCATCTCCCTCTGGTCTTCCTGTCTCCCCTAAGAGAAAAGAGAAGTCAGCAAGGGTCAGCACTTCAATGAAATACATTGGGAATAGTGTATGGAAGGAAAGTAAGCAGAGTGCAGGGAGGGGAAAGCCATACCATTGGAGAAACAAATGTGAAGATCACAGCCATAAGACACAGGCTTCTAAAAGACTGAGATTTAATCAGAAGATTATAGAACACTCTCCCTACCCAACAGCTTACTATAATACAGGGCTCCAGGATAATATAATACTTAAAATACAATATATGTTAATTATAATACAACACAATGGTAATAATTAGAGTAAAATAAAACAATAGAATAATAGAATATAATAATTATATAATAATAGTGGATTACAACTCAGAGAACAGCAAGTCACAGACTCTCTATGAGAAGGAGTACTTGGAAAATCTTATGATCAAGAGGTGAGACAAAAACAAGGACACCAGAATTATCTGAATTCTCTGGCACATACAGCTACAGAAACCATTAAACATAGCCCAAATCTGAGCCATATTAACATATTCCCCTATCCCTAATGGCCAATTTCCCTCAGTTCCTATTACCCTATCCAACAAGTCTTTCAAAAAAGATTATAAGACATGACAAAAGACAAGAGAACACAGTCTGCAGAGCCAAAGCAATCACCAGACTCGGAATCAGATGTGACATCATTGATGAAACTATCACCTAAAGGGAATTTAAAATAACTATAATTAATATCTTTACATCTATAAAGATAAAAGTAGATGCATATTATGCAATATTATATTCAAAAATATAAATAATGTAGGAATGAGACGATTACTGTAAGAGTCAAACAGAAATGGTAGAAATCAAAAACACTGTACCAGGAATAAATAATGCCTTTTTGGGCTTGATCAGTAGACCCAATATGGCTGAGGAAACAACCAGTGAGCTTAAAGAGAGATTAATAGAAACTTCCCAAACTGAAATAAAAGAGTAAAAAAGAAAGAAAAAAAAAAAGCATAACATTCAAGAACTGTGGGACAATATCAAAAATGTAAAACACATACAGTTGACCCAGAACAATTTGGGGGTTACGGGCAGTGACCCCCTGTGCAGTCAAAAAAAATTTACAACTTTTGACTTCCTCAAAGCTTAAAGCTTAACTATTAATAGCCCACTGTTGACCAGAAGCCTTAGTGATAACATAAACAGTCAATTAATACATATTTTGTATGTTATATGTACTAATACTAAATTTTTACAATAAAGTAAGCTGGAGTAAAGAAAATCTTATTAAGAAAATTATAAGATGAAAAACACAGGTTTTTTTTTTAATTCCAGTATAGTTAACATAGTGTTATATTAGCTTCAGGTATACAGTATGATTTAATAATTCCACACATCACCCAGCGCTCACCAAGATAAGTGCACTCTTAATCTTCTTCACCTATTTCACCCATCCCCCCACCCACCTCCCCTCTTGTAACTTTCAGTTTGTTCTCTATAGTTAAGAGTCTGGTTTTTTGATTTGTCTCTTTTTTTTTCTTTGTTCACTTGTTTTGTTTCTCAAATTCCACCTATGAGTGAAATTATATGGTATCTTTCTTTCTCTGACTTATTTCACTTAGCATTATGCTATCTAGAGCCATCCATGTTGTAAATGGAAAGATTTCATATATGTATTTACATGTGTATGTATATGTACCTTTATCCTCTCCTTTATCTCCTTTATCCACTCATCTTTATCCATTCATCTATGATGGACACACTTGGGTTGCTTCCATAATTTGGCTATATTGTAAATAATGCTGCAATAAACACAGGGGTGCATATATCTTTCCAAATTAGTGTTTTCATACCCTTGGGATAAATACCCAGTAGTGGAATCACTGGATCATATGATAGTTCTCTTATTAATTTTTTGAGGACCCTCCATACTGTTTTCCACAGTGGTTGCACCAGCTTGCATTCCCACCAACAGTGCACGAGCGTTCCTTTTTCTCCACATCCTCACCATCACTTGGCAGTTCTTGTGTTTTTGATTTTAGCCATTCTGAGAGGTGTGAAGTGATATCTCATTGTGGTTTTGGTTTGCATTTCCCTGGTGATGAGTGAAAAGATGTTGAGCATCTTTTCATTTGTCTGTTGGCTATCTGGATGTCTTCTTTGGAGAAATGTCTGCTCATGTCTCCTGCCCTTTTTTAATTAGAGTATTTGGTTTTTTGGTGTTGAGTTATGTAAGTTCTTCATATATTTTGGATACTAACCCTTTATCAGATATGTCATTTGCAAATATCTTCTTGCATTCAGTAGGTTGCCTTTTTTGTTCCCTGCTTCCTTTACTGTGCAGAAACTTTTTATTTTGATGTAGCCCAAAAAGTTTATTTTTGCTTTTATTTCCCTTGCCTTGAGAGACATTATCTGGAAAAATGCTGCTATGGCCGATGTCAGAGAGATTATTGCCTATGCTCTCTTCAAGGATGTTTATGGTTTCAGGTCTCACCTTTAGGTCTTCAACCCATTTTGAGTTTATTTTTGTGTATGGTGTAAGGAAGTTTCATCCTTCTACAGGTGGCTGTCCAGTTTTCACAACATTTGTTGAAAAGATTGTCTTTTCCCCATTGTATATTCATCCCTCCTCTGTCAAAGATTAATTGACCATATAATTGTGGGTTTATTTTTGAGTTTTCTGTTCTATTCCACTGACCTATATGTCTATTTTTATGCCCATTCCATACTGCTTTAATTACTACTGTTACGTAATAAAACTTGAAATCTTGAATTGTAATACCTCCAGGTTTTTTTGTTTTTCAAGATTGCTTTGGCTATTTGAGGTCTTTTGTGATCCCATACAATTAAATTTTAGGATTGTCTGCTCTAGTTCTGTGAAAAATGCTGCTGGTATTTTGACAGGGATTGCATTAAATCTGTAGATTGCTTTGGGTAGTATGGACATTTTAACAATATTTGTTCTTCCAACCCATAAGCATGGAATGTCTTTCCATTTCTTTGCATTGTCTTGAATTTCTTTTATAGAGTTTTATAGTTTTCAGAGTCCAGGTCTTTTACCTCTATGATTAAGTTTATTCCTAGATATTTTTTTGTTTTTGGTACAATTATAAATGGGATCATTTTCTTAATTTCTCTTTCTGCTACTTCAATATTTAGTGTATATAAATGCAATGTATTTCTGCATATTGATTTTGTATCCTGCAACTTCACTGAATTCATTTATCAGTCTAGTAGTTTTTTGATGGAGTCTTTAGGGTTTTGTATATAGAGTATAACATCATCTGCAAACAATGAAAGCTTTACCTTTTCCTTACCTATCTGGAAACATTTTATTTCTTTTTTTTGCCTACTTTTGTGTCTCAGACTTCCAGTACTATGTTGAATAAAAGTGGTGAGATTGGACATCGTTGTCTTGTTCCTGATCTTAGGGGAAAAGCTCTCAGTTTTTCACCAGTGAGTATGATGTTAGCTATGGATTTTTCATATATGGCTTATAATATGTTGAGGTATGTTCCTTCTAAAACTACTTTGTTGAGGGTTTTTATCACAAACAAATGTTGTACTTTGCCAAATGCTTTTCTATACCTATTGAAATGATCATATGGTTCTTACCTTTCTTTTGTTGGTGTAAGGTATCATGTTGATTGATTAATGAATACTGAACCACTCCTGCATCCCAAGAATAAATCCCACTTGATCATAGTGAATGACTTTTTAATGTATTGTTGGACTTGGTTTGCTAATATTTTGTTGAGGATTTTTGCATGTATGTTCATGAGGGATACCAGCCTAGAGTTCTCTTTTTTTGTAGTGTCTTTATCTGGTTTCAGTATCAGGATAATGCTGGCCTCATAGAATGAATATAAAAGCTTTCCTTCCTCTTCTATTTTTTGGAATACTTTGAGAAGAACAGGTGTTAACTCTTCTTTAAATGTTTGGTAGAATTCACCAGTGAAGCCATCTGGTCCTGGACTTTTGTTTGTTGAGAGTTTTTTATTACTGATTCAACTTCATTACTGGTAACTGGTCTGTTCAAATTTTCTATTTCTTCTTGATTCAGTATTCTGGAGGTTATATGTTTCTAGGAATTTACCCATTTCTTCTAGGTTGTCCAGTCTGCTGGCACATAATATTGCATTATAGTCTCTTATCATTGTTTGTATTTCTGTGGTATCAGTCATTATTTTCTCCTCTTTCATTCTGATTTTGTTTGAGACATCTCTCTTTCTTCTTTTTCTTTCTTTTTTTTTTTTAATGAGTCTGGCTAAAGGCTCATCAATTCTGTTGATCTTTTCAAAGAACTAGCCCCTGGTTTCATTGATCTGTTCTATTGTTTTAGTTTCCATTTCATTTATTTCTGCTCTAATCTTTATTATATCCTTTTTCCTACTGGTTTGGGGTTCTGATTGTTTTCTTTTTCTAGCTCCATTAGATGTAACATTAGGTTGTTTGAGACTCTTCTTGCTTCTTGAGGTAGGCCTGTATTCGTATAAACTTCCCATTTAGAACAGCTTTTGCTACATCCCAAATACATTTACAGTTCTGCACTGTATTTACTGGAAAAAATGTGAGTGATGAGGCACCTGGGTGGCTCAGTTGTTGAGCGACTG
>NW_028027016.1:0-611 GCF_054177405.1 Leptonychotes weddellii
TAACAGAGAGAGACATAGCGAGAGCAGGAACACAAGCAGGGGGAGTGGGAGAGGGAGAAGCAGGCTTCCCGCAGAGCGGGAAGCCCGATGTGGGACTCAATCCCAGGACCCTGGGATCATGACCTGAGCTGAAGGCAGACGCTTAACGACTGAGCCACCCAGGCGCCCCTGGCTCTTCGTTTTGGCTCACATGGGGATCTCAGGGTCCTGAGATCAAGCCTCATGTGGGGCTCCATTCTCAACACAGCCGGCTTCAGATTCTCACTCCACCCCCTCTGCCCCTCCCACTTGTGCTCTCTCTCTCTCAAATAAATAAATCTTTAAAAAAATATAGGGAACAGCTTTGAACCAAACTTCACCAAAGAAGATATACAGATAGCAAGTAAGTATATAATGCTCAACATCTTAGAGGAATGTGAACTAGAATTACCATGAGACACCATTATGCACAGCTTTAATCAGGTCCTATTTATTGCACTGTTGAGGGAAAGATTACCACCCTAACGTAGTGGAGATCGCCCAACATATGACACCGAACACAGGATAGATGGGATCAACAGTTTAAGTTACATGTGCTCACAGCCTGTGGGGGAAGGACACTGCATGCCATG
>NW_028027017.1:0-611 GCF_054177405.1 Leptonychotes weddellii
ACTGGTTTGGCACTTAGAAATACATATGCACATAATCATGACTTAGATAATGATAGGATTAAATATAAGATAAGTGAAAGTGTCATATAGAAAAAAAAGTCTTAAAAATAATGGAGTAGGGGCGCCTGGGTGGTTGGTTAAGTGACTGCCTTCGGCTCAGGTCATGATCCTGGAGTCCCTGGATCGCGTCCCACACCAGGCTCCCTGCTCGGCAGGGAGTCTGCTTCTCCCTCTGACCCTCCCCCCTCTCATGTGCTCTCTTTCATTCTCTCTCTCTCAAGTAAATAAATAAAATCTTAAAAAAAAATAATGGAGTAAACACTATACTTAAATAGAATTTGCAATGTAAGTATACATTTCAATATTTAAGAAATAACTTTAAGCAGATATAGCCTTGGTACTTTAGTGTAAAAAAAGAGACATTTAATTCCTAATTACTTATTATATTTCTAAATATGTAATTACTATTATTAGATATCTGACATATATAAGTTGGTATAAGAGAACATTTTATATATTCATGTAATATAAAATAATTCCCTTTTCCCCAATTGCTTCTTTAGAAATAAAACACTATTCATCACCTATGTTCAACTTAGATAAATGAATTC
>NW_028027018.1:0-611 GCF_054177405.1 Leptonychotes weddellii
CAGAAGAGGGCTTCCAAAAATCCTCCCCTGGAGAGAGTGTGGTACAGGTAATCCTCTGGACCTTCTAGCTCGCCTTTGTGATCTGCATTAGCTCTGACTGCCTTGTTTCACTCAGGTTTTAGAAACATCTTAGAGCTGAGATTTTGATCAAGAGGCACAGGTGAGCCAAATATTTTAATTCTTGGCCCAGTTGGTTTCCAGAGGAAGGGAAAAATTCATGCTGAGCGTTCTTATGTGAAACTGATGGCATTAAAAATGGATTATGTTTAACGTGGAAAGGATCACAATCGGGGCGGATCATCTTGAGGAATGGGCAAGAGATGCAGAATTAAACCATCAGAGGGCATTTTCCCCTCTGTGGTCTTTTCTTCTTCTTTCCTTTTTTTCTTTTTGTTTCTATACTAGCCCTAGGAAAGGACCCCTTCTTGTGGGAGTTTGCCATTGGTTCAGGTGAGAGCCTTCCCAACTTCTCTCACCCACCAAGTAGAGGGGATGTCTTTCGCTCAGAACCCACAGGACATTTTATTCGTGTTCCCTGTGGGAGCCTGTAACTTCTTATTTTGCGTAACAGGTGATCGGGTCCGTGCTGCATTTCCCATCTTAGAGCATGA
>NW_028027019.1:0-611 GCF_054177405.1 Leptonychotes weddellii
GGGAAGCCTGCTTCTCCCTCTCCCACTCCCCCTGCTTGTGTTCCCTCTCTCGCTGTGTCTCTCTCTCTGTCAAATAAATAAAATCTTAAAAAAAAATAAAAATAAAAAATAAAGCTGCTTGGAAATGACAGCTGTTGCCATTGTTCTTCCTTTCGGTGGAAAACTAAGGTTCCTTTGCCTGTGTGGTCGGTAGTACCCGGGCCAGCCTGAATGGGGAGCATCTGGAGGCGCCCGTGGAATGTGGCTGTCCCTGTCACACGTTGGCCGAATGACCTCACTTCTCGCGTCTGGGAAATGGGAATCAGGATGTTCCCTCTCCCCTGGGAGCGGGCTGAGGATCAGATGAGCTAATCCTTGTGAAATAGGAGAGCGCTGCCTTTTGCAAAAGCCACGGGTGAGGACTTACCGGCAGTTAATTTCTTTTTCTGCAAAGAGATGGAGTTCATAATTACTTTGTTAATATAAAAGACCACCTTATTTTATTTTATTTTTTTATTTTTAAAGGTTTTATTTTTTTATTTTTTAAAGATTTTATTTATTTATTTGACAGAGAGACACAGCGAGAGAGGGAACACAAGCAGGGGGAGTGGGAGAGGGAGAAGCAGGCTTCC
>NW_028027020.1:0-611 GCF_054177405.1 Leptonychotes weddellii
TGTGCCCTGGATCACGGTTTATGGCAACCCCGAGCTGAGAGCCAGCACCTCAGCTCTGTCTCTGCAGCTGGCTTCCCTGCTCCGATAACTGGGAGCTCTGTCACACTCAGGCACCCCTGGTCTTTCTGTGACCCCGAGGGTCCTGAGACCACACTGTTCTGCGAGGGTTCCACCCCCCCGCTTAGCCACTGGAGCGACGTCCCTCAGCAGAGCCCACTTTTAAAAGTTCTGATTTTGTGCTCCGCTGCTCTATCACTTGCCAGAAGCTGCAGACGGAGGCCCCTCCCCCGCCATCTATCCTCCCGAATATCGCCTCGGATTCATTTCTCCGCACGTCCTACCTTCCAGAAAGTGGTTGATTTTCTGTTCAGAGAGTTGTTGCTATTCTTTTCTTCGATCTCCTGTTGAGTTTGTAGGTGTTCAGAATGGTTTGATCCCTATCCAGCTGAATTCCTGAGACCAGACGAAATCCAGGTCTCCTACTCCTCTGCCATCTTGCTGTGGCGGTACTATCACAAATGACTTTTCTTCTTACTGTTTCTGGACACTGGGGTAATGTCATTCTTGGTTTGTGAACAGGGTTGACTTCTGGATTTCAGGGACAAAGACTC
>NW_028027021.1:0-611 GCF_054177405.1 Leptonychotes weddellii
TGTGTGTGTGTGTGTGTGTGTGTGAGGTTTATGGTAGAGGACAGCGTAACAAGGACAGAGTTTAGGAAAATTGGCTGGGCAAATTCAGTTTTCATAAGCTGAGATGCACTTGACATATAAACTTCTTGGAAACATGACTTTTCTCTAAAGTGATGTTTAACTGCAAATTGACAGAAAGGTAGCCGGAGAGGTCAGAAAAAAATGGGCAAACCGAGAAGACTCCTTACACTGTTGCCTGCATGTCAGTGTTTGCATGCTAAGTTGCTTGGTCGGAAGGGATAAAATTATCCCGCTGTATAAAATCGAGAAGTATAGAGAAAGTGTCTGTAGAGATTCTTCCCTGCAGACTCTGTGGGTAATGCAGGGAGTATGAATTTGGAGCATGCAGACCTGGGTTGGAATTCTGGTTCTGCCACTTATTGGCTGTGTGACCTTGGGCAAGTTGCTTAGTCTTTCTGAGCTCAATTCCCTTGTTCGTTGATTGGTGATAGAGTTGTAACGATAATGAAATGAGATGATTGTCATAGAGTATTTTCCCATAAAGAAGGATTTGGGTGATGACGCGTTTTGAGGCCATCCCATGGTGACAGCGGACGCTGTCCCCTTTCAGA
>NW_028027022.1:0-611 GCF_054177405.1 Leptonychotes weddellii
TGTATTTATTATCATTTTGTTATTTGTTATGTGGTTGTTTCTGAAGATTTTCTATGACGCTTTCTTATCTTTCTCTCATGGCTTGCTGATTTCTTTAGTGATATATCTGGGTTTCTTCCTATTTATTCTTTGCATATTTCTTAGTGATTTTTGATATATGGTTACCATTAGGTTTGTATATACCCTCTTCTGCATATAGCAGTCTACATTAAGTTGCTGGCAGGCCATTTAAGTTTGAATTCATTCGTTACTCCCCTCCTACCCATGTTTTAAGTATATTTTATCATATTTGATGTGCTTTTATTTTGTGAGTTTCTTGACTGAGTTTTTACAGAAATATTCATTTTTACAGCTTTTGTGTTTCCTACCTTCATGCACTCAGTTTTTTCTCTAATTCCCACTCAAACACCCTTCTTTAATATTTCTTGCAAGGCTGATTTAGAGGTCATGAACTCCTTTAGTTTTTGTTTCCCTGGGAAACGTTTTATCTCTCCTCTTATTCTGAATTGCAGCCTTGCTGGATAGAGAAATTTGTCTGCAGATTTTTCCCATTCAGCACTTTGAATATATCATGCCACTCCCTTCTGGCTTGGGAAATTGCTGCTGAAAAA
>NW_028027023.1:0-611 GCF_054177405.1 Leptonychotes weddellii
GGAGGTCAGTGAAACGGGGGCGTAGAAATTGATATGGCCCACCCCCCTCCCCGACCCCAAACATCAATTTGAACAACTCTCTGTGCAAGAATGCAGGAAAACAGTTTCACAAGGGCCAAGGGTTACAGGTAGGGATTACAGCACCTGGTGAAGCACAGAACTAAGAAAAGAGGCTGTGGAGAGGATAGGAAAGACCGATTCACACTGCCCCCTTCACCCCTCCCCCAAGCCCAGGCAGCCCAGCGCTGAGACAGAGACACTTCTCCCGTGGGAGAAGACTAGTGTGAACACCTGACTGCAACACGGAACCCGTCTGCCTCAGTGGGCCCTCGAGGCTTCCGTGCACTCAGGCCCCTGGCTCCGGAGTCCAGCACCTGCCGCACCAGCCACCCCCAAGTGGCGCCTTTGCAGCTCCCTGCAGGCTCCCATGAACCCAGACCACAGGTCACTTGAGCGCCTGTCTGCCGCAGAGGCTCCCAAGGCACCAGGAGGCTTCCACGGGAGGGCTCAGCAGGTTCCCAGAACGGGCCGCAGACTTACCCGTACTTGGAAGCGCCAGCAACTTCAGACGCAGCCAGTGTCACGGCTCCTGGCTAGCTCCGGTGAACCCG
>NW_028027024.1:0-611 GCF_054177405.1 Leptonychotes weddellii
TCTCTTTCATTTTGTTTATGGCAATCTTTATAATTGTGGGAATATTTCTGGGGTTGCATGAAGAAGTGACTACTCATCTTAGTTACGCCTATCTAAGCAATCATAATGAAACTAATTCCACGAAGAATTGGTTTCTATAGAACGAAATAACAAGACGGTCACGCTCTGTCTAGCACCTTTCTCTTTGCATACTGTTTTTTAGTTTTAGCAAAAGTCAGTAAGCGGAAATCAATAAAGGTATGTTAATCATTACAAAGGAAAAATGAAAGAAGGCTACGGCTGTAATCCAGAAAATGATCTAAGATTTGGAAAAACAAAAATATCCTAACATAGAAATAAAGTTCCTCCGAGGCTGTCGGGAGGAGATGCTTGCACCCTGATCCTGTGTCTGTGTCTCCTCATTCGCCGACGTCGTCCTTTCCTACGAGAGACCCACCCCGGCTGGAGCTGGACTCCGGCAGAACATTAATAGGGAGGTGGCACCATAAATCCTAGTCACCCATGCAAGGTATGCAGTTAAAAAGGAATGCAGTAGGGACCCCTAAGTAGTTCAGTTGGTTGAGCATGTGACTGATCTTGGCTCAGGTCTTGACCTCAGGGTCATGGGTTCA
>NW_028027025.1:0-611 GCF_054177405.1 Leptonychotes weddellii
GGTGTTGTGCACGAACAATGAATCATGGAACACTTCATCTAGAACTAATGATATAATGTATGGGGATTAACATAAGAATAAAAAAAAGAATTCCTCCAAAAAAATAAATAAATAAATAAAACGTGTCACTTTTGGAAATATCAAATATTACATTTGTATATGGTATGAACGAAGGGTATTTCCCTTATCGGGAGGAAGAAGAACCAAAGCTGACTGCAGTGAGCATTGGTGATCGGAAGACCAGCTGAACTGTGAGCTGACAGAGAAACAGGAAATCCTGGAGTGGAGGGAGGGGCACACATTAGGGGGAGGATGCCTACCAGTTGAGTTTGGTCCACTGGGTAGGAGGGGGTGGCCTGGATGCACAGGGAGAGGCTCTCAGGTGGTGGGTCCCCGCTTTGTGGATGTGGCATTGGAGAAGGCAACATGGGGATCCTCAGCTCTGGGACGAGAGGCACTGCCATAGCGTAGATGGTGGAGTTAGGTGTTGGGAGGTATCTTCCAGAGGCACAGGAACGGCCTTGTCTTGGAGGCTCCAGATCTTAGTGGTCCTGATGGAGCAGGAGGAGGTGGGGGAACTCCAGGCTCAGTGGGGAGTGCCCAAGGGCTCT
>NW_028027026.1:0-10614 GCF_054177405.1 Leptonychotes weddellii
AAAAGAAAAGCAGAGCTGGTTGCATCACAATTCCAGACTTTAAGCTCTATTACAAAGCTGTCATCATCAAGACAGTATGGTACTGGCACAAAAACAGACACATAGATCAATGGAACAGAATAGAGAGCCCAGAAATGGACCCTCAACTAATCTTTGACAAAGCAGGAAAGAATGTCCAATGGAAAAAAAGACAGTCCTTTCAACAATGGTGTTGGGAAAATTGGACAGCCACATGCAGAAGAATGAAACTGCAGCATTTCCTTACACCACACACAAAAATAGACTCAAAATGGCTGAAAGTCCTCAGTGTGAGACAGGAGTCCTTCAAAATCCTAAAGGAGGTCACAGACAGCAACCTCTTCGACCTCAGCCACAGCAACTTCTTCCTAGAAACATCACCAAAGACAAGGGAAGTAAGGGTAAAAATGAACTATTGGGACTTCATCAAGAAAAAAAGCTTTTGCACATCAAAAAAACAGTCAAGAAAACCAAAAGACAACCTACAGGTTGGGAGAAGATATTTGCAAATGACAGATCAGATAAAGGGCTAGTATCCAAAATCTATAAAGAACTTCTTAATCTCAACACCCAAAGAACAAATAAATGATCCAATCAGGAATTGGGCAGAAGACATGAACAGACATTTCTGCAAAGAAGACATCCAAATGGCCAACAGACACATGAAAAAGTGCTCAACATCACTCAGCATCAGGGAAATCCAAATCAAAACCTCAATGAGGTATCACCTCATACCAGTCAGAATGGCTAAAATTAACAAGTCAGGAAATGACAGGTGTTGGCGGGGATGCGGAGAAAGGGGAACCCTCCTGCACTGTTGATGGGAATTCAAGCTGGTGCAACCACTCTGGAAAACAGTATGGAGGTTCCTCAAAAAGCTGAAAATAGAGCTACCGTAAGACCCAGCAATTGCACTACTGGGTATTTACCCCAAAGATACAAATGTAGGGATCTGAAGTGGTACATGCATCCTGATGTTTATAGCAGCAATGTCCACAATAGCCAAACCATGGAAAGAGCCAAGATGTCCATCGACAGATGAGTGGGTAAAGAAGACGTGGTATACACACACACACACACACACACACACACACACACACACACAATGGAATATTATGCAGCCATCAAAAGGAATGAAATCTTGCCATTTGCAACGATGTGGATGGAACGGGAAGGTATTATGCTGAACAAAATAAGTCAAGCAGAGAAAGACATGTATCATATGACCTCACTGATATGAGGAATTGTTAATCTCAGGAATTAAACTGAGGGTTGCTGGAGTGGTGAGGGGTGGGAGGGATGGAGTGCCTGGGTGATAGACATTGGGGATGGTATGTGCTATGGTGAGCACTGTGAACTGTGTAAGACTGTTGAATCACAGACCTGTACCTCTGAAACAAATAATACATTATATGTTAAAAAAAAAAAAAGATAAAGTAAAGATGAAGATAAAGGAAGGGAAAAATGAAGGGGAAAAATTGGAGAGGGAGACGATCCATGAGAGACTATGGACTCTGAGAAACAAACTGAGGGTTCTAGAGGGGAGGGGGGAGGGGGATGAGTTTGCCTGTTGATGTGTATTAAAGAGGGCAGGTAATGAATGGAGCACTGGGTGTTATACGTAAACAATGAATCATGGAACAGTACATCAAAAACTTATGATGTAATTTATAGTAATTAACATAAGAAAAAAAAAGAAACAGATATTTAAGAAAACCAAAAAAAAAAAAAAAAAGTAGGTTGAGTCCTTGTCACATGGCATCTTTCTGATCACAGCCAGGAAAGGTTGTCAGCTTTTAAAGACTCATGTTTTTAGACTGGGCCCACGCAAGTGATTCAGCATAATTTCCTCATCCTAAGGTCTGCAATTTAATCACATCTGCAGTCTTTTTTGCCATGTAAGGTAACACATTCACAGTTCTGGAGATTAGGGCATGGGCATGGACATTATTTTCCCTACCAATTTCAATCTCTATTTCAGTCTTTAACTTGTGAGAATTTGCATCTCACATGCACTGAATACCCAGCAGAAGCCAAGCAGTTAGGTTTTTGGTAAGGGCTTGTCTGGTACATGGATGGATGTTGAGTGAGAATGCTATATCCAGTACTTGGACCTAAGCTTTTGTAACAGATTTTGCTTGGTTTATCCCTCCTGCTATCACAGGTTAAGCATTCTGTTCTTATCTCAGATCCTGAGACACCAGCCCCCTTGCTCAGGGCTTAATCTAAGACTGTAATGCCCACAACCAAGCCCTTGTGGGCAGAAGATCATGTTCCTGACCTTTCCAACCCCAGAGTTCCTGAGGTCTAGGCCTCATGATATGAGTGATATAGACCATATGAGATGGCAAAGTGACACATGTGATTTACTTCCTGTTCTCTTTGACTTCTAAAGTATGAAATTTGCACTTCACAGCCTAGGGGACACAGAGTGTAGAAATCCACTGATAACACAATTTTCTTCCTAGACCCATTGGGTGTTGATGCTATGCAGAAAATTTAGTAGGCTTTTTGATTCTGTAAATTATAGAGTGGAGGAATATAACCTTATTCTGGCAGTTTATCAAACACAGCAATTCCAAGTACCCATAGTGGGGCAGCAGGTTTCTGAAAACTGTGGGAGGTCAAGGACATCAAAGAAGCAGGTTTCCATAGGGATTTGTTTATAAGCTCTAAATGGAAAGGATATGACCTTCGTTCAGTTCCTCTTTCTTTCTCTTTAAAATTCATTCCTCAACATATATTGATTTTTCCCTGTAGTCATTTGTTTATTTAACAAATATTTACTGAGAAATTACTGAATACCCAGCAAATGAACAACGATCCTTGCTCCTGTGGATTTTTTATTCTAAAGGCTACATTTACTGGGGACCTTACCTGTGCTAGGTCCTGGGTGATGGAAGGATGCACAAGACCCAGTCGTGCCTCACTTAGCTGACATGTGGTGGTAGACATTCAGGGCAATAGCATTGGCTAGAATGCCCAGCACCATGTTGAATAGAATGGTAAAAGTCGATATCTTTGTTTTATTTCTGATATTAGGATAAAAGTATTTAGTCTTTCATAATTATGATATTATCTGTAGGTTTTCATAGATACTCTTTTCCAGCGAGGGGAATGCATTACTATTCCTAACTTACTGAAAAATTTTGATCATAAAGAATGTTAAGTTTGGTCAAATGTATTTTTTTTAATTTGTTGACATAATTGCATGATTTTTCTGTTGGAATAAGGATTTTTCTTTATTTCTTAGAAGTTGAATCAACTTTCTGATGCTATTTACATTTTACTGAATTCAATTAATGTTTTGTTGCAGATTTTTGCAACTATGAGAGTTACTGTTCTGTAGATTATTTCTTCTGGTGATGTCTCTTCTTGGTTTGAGTTTGGCATCAAGGTAATTCTGTCCTCATAAAATAATTTGAAAATTGTTCCTATTTTTACTAATTTCTGGAAAAAGTGTTTGTAGAAATTGTATTATCAGGCTGCCTGGATGCCTCAGTCAGTTAAGTGTCTGCCTTTGGCTCAGGTTATGAGCCCAGTGTCCTGGGATCCAGTCCAGCATCAGGCTCCTCACTCATCAGGGAGCCTGCTTCTCCCTCTGCCTGTTGCTCCCCCTGCTTGTGCTTTCTCTCTCTCTGACAAATAAATAAAATCTTTTTAAAAAAGAAATTGTATTATAGCTTTCTGAGATACTTGATTGAATTCATCAGTGAAGATTTCTGGAACAGAAATTTTCATTGTGAGAAAGACTTTTATTATTATTTTTCATAGATATAGGACTATTCAGGTTATCTACTTCTTAAGAAGTTTCCATCATTCAAGAAATTAACCATGGCATTTAAGTTTTCTCATTTATTGTAAATAAATTATTATCCTTTTAAAAAATGACATATGGTTTGTAGTGATGATCTATTTCATTACTACTTTAGGTAATTTGTACCTTCTTTTCTTGGCTTGATCAATATGATACTTATAAAGTTTATTTATCTTAATAAAAAGTCACCTGTTGATTTTATTGATTCTATTTTTTGTTGTTTTTAATTTACTCAATTTTATTTTTTTGTCATTACTATTTCCTTTCTTTTGCTTATATTTAGTTTAATTTGCTCCTGGTTCAGTTCATTTGATGGTTATAGAGCTATACAAGATTGTGTCATCTTGATTGACTTATGGTAGTTTCTCTTTTTTGATGACTTGGTTCATTTCTTCTAGGTTGTTAAATTCATAAGTGTTATGTTGTTTGTAATATCCCCTTAATTATCTCATTAATGGTGGTAAGATTTATAGTGATATCTACTATTTCCCTCTTGATATTAATGTGTTCTCTGTCCTTATTTTTTGTCAGTTATGCTATTTTATGAAGAACAAGCTTTTTGTTTTATTGCTTTATGGATTTTCTCTACTGGATTTTCATTTTCATTTATTTCTATTCTTATATTTGTTATTTCTTTTGCTTGCTTTGGATTTGTTTTGCTCTACATTTTCTATTTTCTTTTTGATAGAACTTTTCTCATTTGTAATCTTAGCATTTAGTGCTATAAATTTCCCTTTAGCTACATTCTACAAATGCAGTATGTTGTGCTTTTTATTATTATTATTATTATTTTCAATTAGCCAACATATAGTACATCATTAGTTTTTGATGTAGTGCTCAACAATTCATCAGTTGCGTATAACATCCAGTGCTCATCACAACATGTGCCTTCCTTAATACCCATCACCTGGTTACCCCATCCTCCCACACCCCCTCCCTTCTGAAACCTCAGTTTGTTTCTCAGAGTCCAGAGTCTTTCATGGTTTGTCTCCCCATGGTTTGTCTTCCCCTATGGTCCTCTGTGCTATTCCTTATGTTCCACATATGAGTGAAACCATATGATAATTGTCATTCTCTGCTTGACTTATTTTACTTAGCATAATCCCCTCCAGTTCCATCCATGTTGATGCAAATGTTAGGTATTCATCCTTTCTGATGGCTGAGTAATATTCCATTGTATATATGAGCCACATCTTCTTTATCCACTCATCTGTTGAAGGGCATCTTGGCCCCTTCCACAGTTTGGCTATTGTAGACAGTGCTGCTTAGAGCATTTTTTTATGTTCAGTTAGCCACTATATAGTACATCATTAGTTTTGATGTAGTGGACATTGCTGCTATGAACTTTGGGGTGTATGTGCCCCTTCTTTTCACTACATCCTTATTTTTGGGGTAAATACCTAGTAGTGCAATTGCTGGGTCATAGCGTAGCTCTATTTTTAACGTCTAAAGGAAACTCCATACTGTTTTTTTTTTTAATTTTTATTCAGTCTATGTATATTTCAAATTTCCTTTGAGACTTTGTGTCAAAGAGGATTGTTCTTAAGTGTGTTCTTTAATCTCCATACTGTTAGAGATTATCTTTTCCTTTTTCTGCTTTGATTTCTAGTTTGATTACATTATGGTAAGAGAATATACTCTGCATGTTATCAGTTCTTTTAATTTGAACTTGGTTTTATAGTACAGGAAATGATCTATATTGAATAATTACATATGTGCTTTAAAAATGTGTATTCTATTGTTGGGTGTTCTATATTTGTCAATTAGATACTGTAGCTTAATTGTATTGTTCAGATTTTGTATATCATTGTTGACTTTTTGTCCAGTGACTTTATCAGCTTCTGAGGTGGAAGTGTTAAAATCCCCAATTATAATTGTGATTTTTTTATGTTTCCTTTTTACTTTGCCAGTTTTTGTTTTATGTACTTTGAGGATATGTTGTTTGATGCATAAATGACATTTTAGAATTATCTTTAGAATATCTTCCTGGTGGATTGATCCTTTTATCTTTACATAATGCCTCCTCCCTATTGTTCCTAGTAATTTTTTTCAGAGAGAGAGGGAGAGGGAGAATCTTAAGCAGGCTCCATGCCCAGTGCAGAGGCTGATGTCATGAGATCATGACCTGAGCCAAAATCAAGAATTGGACACTTAACCAACAGAGCCACCCAGGCACCCCAGTAATTTTCTTTTTTTATTTACTTTTATTTTTTTAATATTTTATTTATTTATTTGGCAGAGAGAGAGAAAGCACAAGCAGGGGGAGCAGCAGGCAGAGGGAGAGGGAGAAATAGTCTCCCCACTGAGCATAGAGCCCAAGGTGGGGCTTGATCTCAGGACCCTGGGATCATTACCTGAGGAGAAGGCAGGTTCTTAACCAACTGAGCCACCCAGGTGTCCCATTAATTTTCTTTTTTTAAAGTGTATCTTATCAAATATTAATAAAACAACTGTTGCTCCTTTTGATTAATGTTGGAATGATATGCTTTTTCTCATTTTTTTATTATCAACTAAACTGTGTCATTGAATGTGAAGTATTTTTTACAAGCAGCACATTGTTAGGTCATTTTTTTAAATCCACTTTGCCAATCTTTTTTCTTTTGATTGCTGTATTTATTTATTTATTTTTCTTTATTTTTTTTTAAGATTTTATTTATTTATTTGAGAGAGAGAGAATGAGAGACAGAGAGCATGAGAGGGAGGAGGGTCAGAGGGAGAAGGAGACTCCCCGCTGAGCAGGGAGCCCGATGCGGGACTCGATCCCGGGACTCCAGGATCATGACCTGAGCCGAAGGCAGTCGTTTAACCAATTGAGCCACCCAGGCGCCCCTGATTGCTGTATTTAAATCACTTACATTTAAGGTAATTATTGATCCAGCAGCATGAATTTTATTATTTTTTCTTTTTTTTCCTTTTGGTTCTTGTTTTTCTCTCTCTATTTCCTTGGCTTTCTGTAAGTTACTTGAATATTTTCTCTTTTTTACAATTCCGTATTGATTGATTTATAGTGTCTTCAATTTTATATCTTTGATAGGTTTTTGTAGTGGTTTTCTTTCAATGTTATATTGTTTATATATAATATACCTTATATAATATATATCTTATTAATGTATAAAATATATAATATACAATGTATAATGTATCATATGTAGTAGTAACTTGTGTGTACACACACACACACACACACACACACACACACACTCATTTCACTAATTTGGTAAGTTTTCAACCCTACTCTCTTTCTCTTCTTTTTCTGGGACTTTGACAATAGAAATGTTCAATCCTTTGTTGTTGTTTCAAAGGTCACTTACACTTTTTTTTTTCCAACCTATTTTCTGTCATTCATATTGGGTAAATTCTATTTTACTTTACTCAAAGTCACTAATTCTATCCTTTGTCATCTCTACTATTGAAATCATCCAGTGAGGTTTCCTTGTTTTTAATTCTCTTATTGTATTTTTCAGTTCTATGATTTCGATTTGATTCTTTTAAAAACAACCATTTAATTACTGTGGTTTTCTATATTTTTATTTGTTTTAAAACAATTTGTAATTGAATGTTGAAGCAGTTTTATGATGGCTGCTTAAACACTTTTTCAAATAAGTCCAACATGATTAGATTCCTCCTTGTGTCATCATCAGTTGATTGTCTTCCCTCATACAGGTACAGTCTTGGTTCTTTTTAAGATGTGTTATTCTTTATTGTATTCTGGAAATTTTTTTCTATTATCTTAGATGACTCTAGTATTTATTATTATTTTCGTATTTTAGCAAGAAGTCATCCTGTTTAGCTTTAGTATACATATTTTCTCCTACATCTGTTGTCTCTATTTCCAATGGCAATTTAATTATCAGAGACTTTGCTGTGCTCTTTTGGTGACATTGGTTTACACAGTACCACTAGGACTCCCACAGGTTTCTGTTGCTGCTGCTTGTGTGGGTAGAGGGAGATTCTACAGGCTGGACCACTGGTTGTATCTCAGTGGTGGAGGGGTGTGATGAGATCTCTCTGCCTTTTTGCCTGCCTGCCCAGGTGTCTCTGGGTGCAGAAGGAGAGTAGGTCTCATGGGGACAAAGAACCTTTGCTGTGCTGGTGCCACCTGTTTACCCTGGTGTCTCTTAGTAGGGTAGTAGAGTCTCTGGTCAATGGAGACAAAGAGATTTGCTGAACATAACTACCTGCTATAGCTAAATCCCTCCTACTGACTCTGCCCACTTGCCTTAGTATCACTTGTTACAAAAGGGGAGTATCAGACCTCTCAATAAAGGAGAGTGCTACTGCTGGTTACTTATTTCCTGTGGGATTTCCATCTATTCCCCTTCCAAGTAATTCTGGATCACCTGATATTTTTAGGGGAAAATTCATTTGATCCAAGAATGGAATGAACATACCTGTGCTGCCAACTATTGCTAGTTTAGTAGTCAGAAAATGCCAAATCAGGGTGGATATCACTTGTTGGGTGGATGATACAAAATATCCTGCCACTCTGCAGTTTGTCCAGTCCTTGGTACCCAAACCAGTTTGCCTTTTCCTTACAATTACTCAGAGTTCTTTGGTTGCCCTTTGGATGATTTCATCTGAATTCATCAAACATTTAGGAATGTTTGGTTATTACTAATTCAAATAGTTTCCTTTCCCATTTTCTGTCATTTTACACCAGTAATTATTTTATATACAATAGTCTTATAGATCCTGAGAGATTATTTTAAAATACTTTTTTTTTGTATTTTTTGAGTTTTTATTTAAACTCTAGTTAGTTAACATACAGTGTTATAATAGTTTCAGGTGTACAATATACTGACTCAACACTTCCATACATCACACAGTGCTCATCAACATGCACTCCTTAATCCCCATTACCTATTTAACCCATTTCCCTACCCATCTCCCTTCTGGTAACCATCAGTTTGTTCTCTATAATTCAGAGTCTGTTTCTTGGTTTCTCTCTCTCTCTCCCTCTCTCTTTTATTCCCTTTGCTTATTTTCTTTGTTTCTTAAATCCCACATATGAGTGAAATCATATGGTATTTGTCTTTCTTTGATTGACTTATTTTGCTTAGCATAATACTCTCTAGCTACATCCATGTCATTTCAAATGGCAAGTCCATGTGGTCCAATGTGTCTTTCAAAGCTCTTGTTTCTTTGTTGATCTTCTTTTTAGATGATCTGTCTATTGCTGTGAGTGGGGTGTTGAAGTCCCCTACTATTAATATATTATTATCAATATAATTCTTTATTTTGGTTAACAGCTGGTTTATGCAGTTGGCTGCTCCCATGTTAGGGGCATAGATATTTATAATTGTTAGATTTTCTTGTTGGATAGACACTTTAAGTATGATATGTGTCCCTCTACATCTCTTACTACAGTCTTTGGTTTAAAATCTAATTTGTCTGATATGAGAATTGCTACCCCAGCTTTCTTTTGAGGTCCATTGGCATGATAAATTGTTCTCCATCCCCTCACTTTCAATCTGGAGGTGCCTTTAGGTTCAAAATGAGTCTCTTGTAGACAGCATATGGATGGGTCATGTCTTTTTATCCAATCTGAAACCCTGTGTCTCTTGATGGGGAGCATTCAGCCCATTCATGTTGAGAGTACCTATTAAAAGATATGAATTAGGTGCCATCATATTGCCTGTAAAGTAAGTCCCTGTTTCTACAGATTGTCTCTGTTAATTTCTGGTCTATATTACTCTTGGAATCTTTCTTCTTTTATAGAATCCCCCTTAATATTTCTTGCAGGGCTGGCTTGGTGGTCGCATATTCTTTCAGTTTCTGCTGGTCCTAGAAGCTCTTTATTTCTCCGTCTGTTCTGAAGGACAGCCATGCTGGATAAAGTATTCTTTGCTGCATGATCTTCTCATTTAGTACCTTCTCATTTAGTGTCTTGCCAGCCCTTTCTGGCTTGCTAGGTCTCTGTGGATAGATCTGATATTATTATGCTATTCCTCTCTCCATACATAAGAAATCTCTTCCCCCAAGTTGCTCTCAGGATAGCTTCCTTGGCTCTAAGTTTCATTATTATATGCCAGGGTGTTGGTCTATTTTTATTGATTTTGGGAGGGGTCCTCTCTGCCTCTTGGATATGAATTCTTCTTTCCTTCCCCAGATTAGGGAAGTTCTCAGCTATGGTTTGCTCAGATATACCTTCTAGTCCTCGCCCTTTCTCTCTCTCCACCCTCTCAGGGATCCCAGTAATTCTGACATTGGAATGTTTCATGGTGTCATTCTAAGTCTGTCCTCATGGGCTTCTAGTGGCCTATTCCTCTCTTCATCAGCTTCCTTCCTTTCTATCAGCTTATCTTCTAGGTCACTAATTTGTTCTTTTGCCTCATTCACCCTGGCAGAGTATCCAGTTTAGACTTCATCTCATTTATGGCATTTTTAAAAAAATTTTTTTATTCTTATGTTAATCCCCATAAATTACATAATTAGATTTAGATGTAGTGTTCCATGATTCATTGTTTGTGCATAACACCCAGTGCTCCATGCAGAATGTGCCCTCCTCAATACCCATCACCAGGCTAACCCATCTTCCCAACCCCTCCCCTCTAGAACCCCCAGTTGGTTTTTCAGAGTCCATCGTCTCTCATGGTTCGTCTACCCCTCCAATTTCCCCCCCTTCATTTCCCCTCCTGCTACCTTCTTCTTTTTTTTTTTCTTAACATTTATTGCATTATTTGTTTCAGAGGTACAGAACTGAGATTCAACAGTCTTGCACAATTCACAGTGCTTACCAGAGCACATACCCTCCCCAGTGTCTATCACCCAGTCACCCC
>NW_028027027.1:0-611 GCF_054177405.1 Leptonychotes weddellii
AAAGATTTTATTTATTTATTTGAGAGTGAGAATGAGAGAGCATGAGAGGGGGAGGGTCAGAGGGAGAAGCAGACTCCCTGCCGAGCAAGGAGCCCGATGCGGGACTCGATCCCGGGACTCCAGGATCACGACCTGAGCCGAAGGCAGTCGCCTAACCAACTGAGCCACCCAGGCGCCCCTGCAGATTTATCATTTAAATGCTCCAGGACATTGGCTCATGGTTTTTCATCTGCACCTCCAGGGCCCATATTTCTGTGCTTTCTAGCTTTGTCCTATCAGTGCTCTCGAATCAATATTTCAATTAAACACCTGGAAATTCCTAAAAACTAACTGGTTTGTACATAGGAACCCTGCAATATTACTCAGTTTGGGTGCTGGATAAACTCACATCACCCGGCACATTTTGGGGGAGGTAGGTAAGCAGAGAAAAGACAACTAGGGCTTCCACATTGACTATTAGATGATATATGTCTAAATTATGAAAACTCTCAGACATGCTTTACAATAGGGATTTCAAAGTCCCCAATAGCTACATGGTTTTCCTCACCATTGATTCCGGACATTGTGCCGCCCATGACACAGAATATAAAAATCTTAACTTTGATATCTGA
>NW_028027028.1:0-611 GCF_054177405.1 Leptonychotes weddellii
TTTTTTTTTCCCTTTAGACCTCTTATAGGGCTCTGGAGTTTCCATACCTCAGTGCCGAGAGCATGGCAAAGGAATTCGGCTCAGCTTAGTAATTACCTTGTGCTAGTTTTGCTCAAAGTTGTTTTTCTCTTAATGGGTTAGGAGAGCCATTCAGATGCTTTGATTCTAGTCATCCAAGTTCCAATGGGGAGGGTAGGTGAGTGTGTATGTAATGTTTAGCCTATAAAAATGGCCATATCCAGAGCTTATGCAGAGTAAATTCTTACTAGGGACTCTGAATAAGGGCAGGTCAATGTGGAAGAAAGCATGAGAAAATGAAAGAGCTGAAGTAAGTCTGTCAGTATCCTTCCTTCTCCTTCTCCAAATTAAGTCTCACGATTATAGTGGACATTTATCTTTGCCCCCTCTCATGGCACGAGGGAAAGATCTTCCCAAAGTCTCCCAGTGTGCTTCCAGAATGCTGACTCACTCTCAGACTCCATAGTGGAGCATGTACATTAGTTTCTCAGACTTTCTGTGGTGAAGGACCAGTTTGCTTCCTCTCCCACTCCCCCATCCACCGTGGGCTGATACTTGCACAAAACGCAGTGCAAATGAATCACTGAAAAAAA
>NW_028027029.1:0-611 GCF_054177405.1 Leptonychotes weddellii
TTCTCTCAGCTCCTGGCCCTCCTCACGGAGAACCAATGGGATCTCATCTTGCCCATGTTTTTTGATAATGCAACAGACCAAAAAAACGCTTAGTCATTGTAAATTTAGATCCACACGTGAGTCCTTTTACCTAGAACATGCTGGTCGTGATCGTTAAAGCTTTAAAACAACAAAATACTTTTGACCTGTGCAATGCTGAAGGGGCTCTTCCCCAGTCTCCTTTTCACTTCACTTGCTTTATTAGAAATAAAGGTTTTAGGCGCGCCTGGGTGGCTCAGTCGGTTAAGTGTCTGCCTTTGGTTCAGGTCGGGGTCCCGGGGATCGAGCCCCACAATGGGCTCCCTGCTCAGCGGGGAGCCTGCTTCTCCCTCTCCCTCTGCTTGTGCTCACTCTCCCTCTCTCTCAAATAAATAAAATCTTAAAAAAAAAAAAAAAAAAGAAATATAGGTTTTAACTGTTAAATATAGAGTGGAATGAGTGCTTTCATTTTGGACCCAATCCAAGGAAGAGGCCAAGTAGCGCAGGAAAAACCCAAGAGGAAATTGGACTCGGTGGTAATAATTAATACAAATGATAGTAATCACAGCTAGTGTATCTTGAGCACCTTCTCT
>NW_028027030.1:0-611 GCF_054177405.1 Leptonychotes weddellii
TTAGTATAAAATACAGTATGGCGGTGGAAGAAGGAATGAAGCGCGTTTTTTTCTCTCAGTCTCTGCCTCGGGCACTGACACGTGACTCGGAGCCAGGCTGACTTGCAGGCAGCCTGGAAGGACTGAGGCTGCGAGGGGGGAAGCCCCACGGAGCCCAACTCCGGCGGCGAGGCGGCGGCGGCGGCGGCGGCGGCGGCGGGGAGCCCGGCGCCTGGGAGCGGCAGCACTAGGGGCGGCAGCGGCAGCTCGCGGCGAGGCTGCCTCCGCTGTGAGCCCAGACGAGCAGGTGCCCCTCACGCTGAGGCTGAGCACACGCACACGCACACGCAAGACAGGCAGGGCGCCGGCGAGAGGGGGAGCGGAGCGGGGTTGGGCCGGAGGCGCGCAGCTGCCGCTGCCTCTGCCGCCGCTGCCGCTATTACTGCTGCTGTTGCTGCTCCCGCTCCCCCCACCCCCCACCCCGCCACCGCCTCCGATGGGGAGCGCGTGTTCTGGGGCAGCTCTGGGTGTGCTGTTCACACGCCTTAGAGGAGGTGAACAACTTGCTGCTCACCTCAAAGTTGTTGTTGCTTGCCACTTGCTTATGCATTCATCTATTTTTCTTTTTTTTT
>NW_028027031.1:0-611 GCF_054177405.1 Leptonychotes weddellii
GAGTGGATTCCATGGTTTGCAGAGTGGATTCCATGGTTTGCAGTCATATTCTCTGAACCAATAAGTTTAAGCCAAAACCGAATGGGGAATTATAAGGTCTGAAGTATTGTTTGTTTTGCTGGTTTGGGTTTGTGGGAATCAGCCCAAGTCTTGATGAGTTCATGCCCCTCATTTGCTTTCACCACACTGTGCCTTCAAGATGCTAAAATACCAGAATGAAAAGTGAAAAATTCTGTTGGTTTTATAGATGCCTTAAATACTAACCATTTGAATTAACTAATAGAAGGTGGAAGAGGTAAACCAAATCATCAAGTAAACTAAAATTCATTTGTATTTGCTTCTGGAGTGCATCATGTGATATTTTCCAGGGAAGATTCACATTCTTAATTATGTTTGGTTTACAATAATATTAAAATAACCACATTTCCTGAATATAATTCAATTGTGCCATTAAGGGATATGGTGTTCTTTTATCATTCCAGTCAGGGTAGAATCCACTGGCAATAAAAATTGGCCCATGAGTCAACAAAACCAAAAGACAACCGACAGAATGGGAGAAGATATTTGCAAATGACATATCAGATAAAGGGCTAGTCTCCAAAATCTATAAA
>NW_028027032.1:0-611 GCF_054177405.1 Leptonychotes weddellii
GGTTTTATCACTTGCCAGAAGCGGCCGACGGAGGCCCCTCCCCCGCCGTCTATCCTCCCGAATATCGCCTCGGATTCACTTCTCCGCATGTCCTACCTTCCAGAAAGTGGTCGCTTTTCTGATGAGAGAGTTGTTGCTCTTCTTTTCTTCGATCTCCTGTTGAGTTTGTAGGTGTTCAGAATGGTTTGATCCCTATCCATCTGAATTCCTGAGAGGAGACGAAATCCAGGTCTCCTACTCCTCCGCCATCTTGCTCCCCTTATTTGCTTTTAATACAGAAACCCTCGTTGGAGGAAATCCAACAAGGAATAATAAAGGTAAAACCTGAGTTGCTCTGATTGCAGTGGGATGAGACCAAGCTATCCATTCATTATGTGCCTCCTTCCCAGAGGAGGTCCTCGAGGAAGTCCCCTGCACAGAGGGCTCTCTAGAGCAGCGGCGTCAATGACAAGCCTACAGCAATTACAGTTGCTAACACCGGTGCACTGTTCTCGCTGCTTTATATGTATCATCTTACTCAATCCTCCCAACGACCCTAGCATATAGATACTATTACTATACCCATTGTACAGCTGCCTTCACTGAGTCAAGGAGATGTTAAATGAACGGCA
>NW_028027033.1:0-611 GCF_054177405.1 Leptonychotes weddellii
GTAAGAGATTATCTGAACTTGTCAGAGAATCCAGAACAAGAGTTGTTGACCAACATGCTACAATAACACATTTCCTAAGGAGTATCCCAAACCTACTGGAATGTCTTGATAGTTACCTTAGCAGGGCTCAAGGGTTGTGGGGGTGGAGAGATGGGGGACAGGGATCTGAGAGGACTCCTTATCTCTACTTTCAGAAACCTCCCTCTTTTTTCTTCTCTGCAAGAAATTGGGGTCCAATTAAATGTCTTGTCACCTTAACAATAGTCTTCTTTAAGCTCTGCTCTAGTACTTCATTTATCCAGACCCAAGCCTGGCCTGTGCATTGCTGCACCCTCTGTCCACACCTAGCCACAGCCACAGGATGTGTTTACCTGTCCCCCAGTGAGAATTTAAGCTATGGGCTTCCCATGACAATATAGCTATAAAGTCCCCAAATTTGAGAATATTAGAGTGAGGAAAGGCTTTGGAGAATGTCCAGACGCTTTCAAGCTGTCCTAGGGTAGTGTTTTGTCCACAGCAAAAATCTTTATTCAAAACAAATCCTGCTCAGTCATACTCTACAAGAGAAGTCAGGCAGGAGATGTTCAGGGTGAAATAGGGGATAGGTAGAG
>NW_028027034.1:0-611 GCF_054177405.1 Leptonychotes weddellii
GTTTAAACTGGGACCAAAAACGGAGGGAACATAGTGTGTTCGCCACCCCAACCCCCTGCACTCTGACGGAATACCTGATTTCCCAGGTGGTTCTTGTGGGTCGCCTGTGACCATGGGAAGCTGGTTTGGTTGAAATTCTGTTATTTTCATTGTTCTGTCCTCGTGTCAGACAAACAAGGATTTTAAAGGCAGTGAGTGAAAAAGAGCTACTCTAGCTTGGAAAGGACTTTTAGCCTCCCTTTTCTGCTTTCTGCTCCAGTTCAGGGCCCAGACTGGGAAGGCAGAAGGAGTGCGTAGACTTTCTTTTTTTAAAGATTTTATTTATTTGACAGAGAGAGAGGAAACACAAGCAGGGGGAGTGGGAGACGGAGAAGCAGGCTTCCGGCGAAGCAGGGAGTCCGATGCGGGGCTGGATCCCAGGACCCTGGGACCATGACCTGAGCCAAAGGCAGATGCTTAACGACTGAGCTACCCAGGTGCCCTAAAGAGATCTTTTTAAAAGATTTTATTATTATTATTTTTTTAATTTTTTAATTTTTATTTTTTTTAAAGATTTTGTTTATTTATTTGAGAGAGAGACACAGCGAGAGAGGGAACACAAGCAGGGGGAG
>NW_028027035.1:0-611 GCF_054177405.1 Leptonychotes weddellii
ACAATGTCAGAGTTGTTTCTGAATTAGTTTACTATTATTATTTTTTTTTGTTAAGAGACAACGAAGTGGCTAATGGTTCTCTTACCTCTTTCAGGTCTTTACCAAACTGTTATCTTAGCAAGGCCTTCCCTGGCCACCTTGTCTAAAATTTTATCTCCTCTGTGCCCTACCACATTTCCTATTCCCCTGGCCTGCTACTATCCCCTTACACTTATCACAATCTAATATAATGCATGTTTATTATTTGTTTATTCTGATTATTGTCTTTTTTCCTCATCAGCAGATTAGGGAGTTTTGTCTGTCTTATTCACTGATGTATCCCCCATGTCTAGAACAGCACCTGGTAAACAGCAGGTATTGGTTGAATGGGTAAGTGAATGCTTTTAATGAGGAGGCTGAGCTAGCATAGGGGACATTTAGATGCTCCATGTATCAGCTTTTACATCTTAGGCAGTATAGTAGAGTGTAAGGACTCCCCAGACTTGGGTTCACAGAGCACTTCATAAAAACTTAAGAAGTATTTATTTATTTTTATTTTATTTTATTATGTTATGTTAATCACCATACATCACATCATTAGTTTTTGATGTCGTGTTCCATGGTTCACTGTT
>NW_028027036.1:0-611 GCF_054177405.1 Leptonychotes weddellii
CTGGGTCCCTATCATGTACAAGGAACAGGGCACAGAGAAACTAAACAGATGTGATTTCTGTCCTAAATCCCCTCTGCTATAATCGCTCTTTCCTTCCAATCCAAACTGTTGAGCATAGTGCTAAGAATGTAAAGTGTCCCTGGTAACCGTCAAATCTGGTGACTCTTAAGCAGCTGACAACTGAAAAATGACCACTGATAGCATTGTTACAAGATTCATTTTCTTCACCCTAGTACTGCACTTTCTGTTGCTTTATGCATTTTTTCTGTGATGCTGTCTGCTTAATTCTGAATTTTCTCCCTCCCTGCCTGGAGAATTAGGAGCAGCCGCAACACTGTAGCAGCTTCGGAAGTCAGGATGCAGAGGGCAGGCTGCCGTGCCCGGTTGGCACCCACTCTGTGTTCCAGAGCCAGGGCGGGATGCAGATAAAGACGGCCCACCTGCTTTCAGTGAGGACACAGCGCCGAGAGGCAACCCACCCTACGTTCCACTCCGTTCTGCTGGCCCCAGGGTGACTTCCAGCCTGTTCTGGGTTTTCTCAGGTGTTTTATTAGACACTGGGAGAGGCTGTGTAAGGTGTGCTTAAGCTAGATGCTTTTTTTTTTTTTTTT
>NW_028027037.1:0-10613 GCF_054177405.1 Leptonychotes weddellii
ATCTTCTCCCATTCTGTCGGTTGTTTTTTGGTTTTGTTGACTGTTTCTTTTGCTGTGCAAAAGCTTTTTATCTTGATGAAGTCCCAATAGTTCATTTTTGCCCTTGCTGCCTTTGGCAATGTTTCTAGGAAGAAGTTGCTGCAGCTGAGGTCAAAGAGGTTGCTGCCTGTGTTCTCCTCTAGGATTTTGATGGACTCCTGTTTCACATTTAGGTCTTTCATCCATTTGAGTCCATTTTTGTGTATGGTGTAAGGAAATGGTCCAGTTTCATTCTTCTGCATGTAGCTGTCCAATTTTCCCAACACCTTTTGTTGAAGAGACTGTCTTTTTCCCATTGGACATTCTTTCCTGCTTTGTCAAAGATTAGTTGACCATAGAGTTGAGGGTCCATTTCTGGGCTCTCTATTCTGTCCCATTGATCTATGTGTCTGTTTTTGTGATCTGCCTCATCACACTGACTTCCCTGAAGACCATGGGAAGAGGTTTTGTTAATTTATGTAGCAACAGCATGTGAAACAATATCTGTGCCAGCACTAAAAAGAATGGATGAATCAATTAATATATCATATTTTCCCAGATGGAGAAATGGGGGAAACCATATTCCTGAAAGCTGTAATAGCACCAACAAAATGCAATAAAGAACTAGCAAGTATATTTCATGACACTAGAACTTAGTATGGTTGGAAGTATCTTACATTATTCTACTTCTTGATTTTTCAGATTTTATCAGGTTCTATACTATTTTTTATATTAATTGTATTTATTTATTTTCTCTCACCCTATAAGATCATCAAAGTAAGGATATAGTGCTCCCCCCCTCTTTGTGTTTTGCCAGAGTCAAGAATAATGTCAAAGGTGATTTCATCTGGGCAATATTAGAGTTGAAATTCCAACTCAGGTCTTGGTTATTCATAAAGTAATTTTCCAAAATCAACATTCAAAAATGGACATAATAACTAATGATAATCTTTAAAATTCATTTCAACTACAATTGTATATTGAGGATTTAGCATTTTCAAAATAACTTATAAATAATAATAAAATGTAAAAAAGTAAACAAAGTAGAATCTATTCTCTTGAGTGTTAGTCATAGTCTACTATGTAGTTCAGACAATTACAGATCTCATTATAAAGTAGAGAGGTGTTAGTTATGACAGAGATAAGAAAGTATTTTCTTAAAGCACGGGATTCAATCCTGTTTGGGAAGATTGAAGAAGGATTTATGGATGAAAATTTAAATATCTTCTTTCTTTGAAAAATAAAATAATAATAAAAAATAAGTTATCTAAGCTTAGCACTAAAAAAATAATTTATACAAGGGGAGAGATAGTTAGATGTAGATACATTTGCAGCTCATATTCTTATCATCTGAGGTTCAACATTCAGTTATTTGTTACCTGACAACATTTATGCTTTTCTAGGGAGTGAAAAATGAGAAGTACCCTATGGAAAGACAAATCATGAGGGACAGTCTTGCTTAAATTTTTTAACTTACCATGGTTGTGTCAATTTTCTCCCTTCACTGAAAACTTTTCAAAGGCATTGACTTTACTGTTTTTTTAAAGGAAGATGATTCCTGTGTTGTTAATTTTAGCCATTCTGACAGTTAACAGATACTGGTGAGGATGCAGAGAAAGGGAAATACTCTTATACTGGTAATGGAAATGCAAACTGGTGCAGCCACTCTGGAAAACAGTATGGAGTTTCTTCAAAAAGTTAAAAATAAAACAACCCTACAACCTAGCAATTGCACTATTAGGTATTTACCCAAAGGATACAAAAGTACTGATTTGAAGGGGCACATGCACTCTGATGTTTATAGCATCATTATCAACAATAGCCAAATTATGGAAACAGTCCAAATGTCCATTGATTGATGAATGGATAAAGAAGATGCGGACATATATATATATATATACACACATATACATATATACATATATGCATATATATACATATATATATATACAATGGAATATTACTAAGTCATCAAAAAGAGTGAAATCTTGCTATTGAAATGACATGGTTGGAGCTAGAGTGTATTATGCTAAACGAAATAAGTCAGTCAGAGAAAGACGAATACCATATGATCTCACTCATATGTGAAATTTAAAAAATAAAACAGATGAACATATGGGAAGGGAAAAAAGAGAAAGGGGGGCAACCATAAGAGAGTCTCAACTACAGAGAACAGACTGAGGGTTGCTGGATGGAGGTGGGAGAGGATGGGCTACATTGGTGATGGGTATTAAGGAAGGCACTTGTGATGAGCACTGGGTGTTATATGTAAGTGATGAATCACTAAATGAATTAGTGAAACCATTATTACACTATATGTTAACTAACTAGAATTAAATCAAAACCTGATTTAAAGAAATAAAGAAAATGATAGTTCCTTTATAGAGAATAAAATTTCAAAAACAGAAACATGGCATAGACACTTCAGCCTCAAGAACAACATACACAAATGCACAATTGTGCAAAAGAAATATTGTCAGGGCATCTGGATGACTCAGTTGGTTAGGCATCTACCTTTGGCTCAGGTCATGATCCTAGGGTTCTATGATTGAGCCCCCTATCATTCTCTTTGCTCCGCAGGGAGCCTGCTTCTCCCTCTGCCTGCCACTCCCCCCTGCTTGTGCTCTCTCTCTCTCTCTCTGTCAAATAAATAAAAAACAAATCTTAAAAAAAAAGGAAATATTTTCAAATGGAGGATGATTCTGAGTTTGCAGTGTGGAATAAGTATGAGAGTGTGTAATGGGGAAGACTGGAGAATAGACTAAGGCAAGGGTCTTTAGCGTCTTATTGATACATTGGATTTTGTTAAACAAATCATGGGCGGTTAGAAAAAATATGCCAATCTGTCTTCAATGTGTAAGATGGATTGGAAAGATTATAAAACAGAAGCACAGATCCTCAAGATAATATGCAAGAAATTACTGCCCAAACCTAGGCCAACAGAAAATAAGTCATGAGTGTAAGAGTTCTGAGTAGGTTCTATAAAATGTAAAAACAATAAAGTCACAGAAGCACTGAAGAGTAGAAAGAGATGGAGCTGGGCTTTTTCTGCATTATACCTAGTAAATTCCAGAGAGACAACATTAACCTAGAAAAGATGCCAGGGCTAAATTCTATAATGAAAATATCTCAAAGATTCATATAATAATCAAATGGAGTTCTATAGATCCAATTAATAACCAAATCTCAATGTAACATGGAAAATCAAAATCACAAAACTATGAATCTGACAAAGAATTTTCTTTCTAAAATCCCCCACAAAGATTTACAGTTAAAAATAGCAAAACTAATCTGAAAAGAAAGAGGATGTGTGGCTTAAAACCCCAAATATATAAATCTATACTCTATCTTAATGGAAATCTTAGTAGTAGAAAAGGAATAAGTAAAATAAGATGACTGATCAGATACATATCTATATATAACATATGTTTGCTTGGTATTTAACTTTCCTTTATTTTTTGACACACAAATATTTTGTGGGAAATGAATTGTTGTTCTTCTGTTTGTAAATTTTTGTGTACACAGAGGCATCTATATTTCTTCTTTTATTTTATAAATAGAAAAGCAATCATCAACCTGAGGTGAAAATAATTATTCACAGATATTTTTTCTAGTTATTTTATTTTAGATTTATGTATTTACCGTTCCTAACTCAGCAGCAAAATACTTTGCAATATATTGCTAGATAGGAATCTAGCAATATATTTTCAAACTTTTTAGCTTTAACCTCAGTGTCATTTATTCAATACTCTATACTTCCTTCACTACATTCAGGTGCATTTTTGTTATGTAATAGCTAATTATATAAACACTACTCAAATGATGTTACTAACAAATAAATTAAAAAGACCATTCAAATTAATATTCCGAGAATATTGGCAAGACTGTACAAGAAAAGAAATATGAAAGGTTATCCATCTTTTAAAAATGTTCCTCTTCATTATGCTAGTGAAGAGTCTATTTACTCCCCCAGAATGTGTTTTTAGTCACTGAAATACTTTGGATGTTTGCACCCTTTGAGGGAGGGGAGTTGTTTGTTTTTATTGGAGAAAGAGATGGTAATTTGGTTTGGGAAGAAGACAAGTAGACAAGCTGAGGGCAATGGAGTTTAAGGAAAGGTATCTCATAATTTTCTGATCCTAGGCAATTCTTTGGTCTGCTATGGAAATAAGAGAACGCACTCTAAATAGAGGGAATTGTTCATTCTGCACTTCGAGACTATTGATACTGCAAAGCCACTGTGAGATGCAGGTGACTGAGCTGGGAAGGGACTGCTCTGACATGTCTCTAGGAAACTAACAGCCTCTAAGAATGGAGAGATTAAAGTAAACACAAGGACTGCCCCTGGCAAGCAGGCACACTGCAGCTCCTATTTGGTCAGTGACCAATGCAGAGACTATAGCAGTGCCTTAGTAGGAATAGGAGTAGAAAAGGAAGAATAAAAGATTACTTGGTAGGCATGTGTGGAACAAGCCCTTGAGAAGTTGAGCAAATTACTTTCTCAGAAGCCGATCTTCTCTTTCAGCAGAATTCCACGATTTTTTGTCTATAAAATCAAATGTGATTTTATTCTGTAGAAACAGGCTATTAGGTCTTAGATGTTAAGGTTACATTTGCAATCAAAGAAACAAAAATGAAATAATAGGTAATCATAATAACCAACACAGTTTGAGGTTCTATTATTTTGCTGGATGTTGTTCTATGCACTATAACTATAGTCAGTCTTGTCATATCCTTATATAGGAAGGACCATTAAATTATGTGACCAGAGTCCACTGTAAGTTTGCAGTGAAGAAATTCCAGTTATCCTTTAAATGTCTATAGTAGTAGCAACCCTAATATACAGAAAAATTAGGAACATAATTCAGAATCTCATGAAGCAGTAAATAGCCTAGTGGAATCTATCAAATGGTAGAGTACCTAGGTTGATGATACTGATTCTAATTTGCCCTGGAAATTGGGTAATGAGATGACTTAATCTCAAGGATGTAGGTTTCTACTTTCTTAAGTTTTAGAATCAAAGAACATAGTAACTATATAAAAGGGTTTATCTTGATAGATTCATAAGCATAATTTTTCCTTAAAATGCAATAGTTTTACAAAAAACTGAAAGTTTCTAAAAATGTGAAACCTGCAAGTCCCCTGTGCTGGAGCAGTCCCACTCCTGGATACATACCTTAGATAAATAAACACTTATGCTCACTCAAAATCCATACACAAATGTTTAGAGTGGCTGTATTAATAATCATCCCCAAATGAAAACAACCCAGGGTCCTTCTGTAGATGAATGGATAGACATGCTTTGCTTTATCCATACAATGGAATATTAACAATAAAAAGAAAAGAACAATTGATAAACACAACTGTATAGATGAATCCCAAAGACGTTATGCTAAGGAAATAAACCAGTCTCAAAAATTATATAGTGTATGATTTATGTAAATTTCTATGAAAGCTAAACTATAGTGACAAAGAATAGTTTGGTGGTTTCCAACGGTTAAGATTAGAGGGAATTTGTGATGAAAAGGGCAGCAGATGAGAATTTTGGGGGGAATGGTAATGAAAATATGCTGTATCCTGATTGTTGTTACATGATTCTATATAAGTGTTAAAATTCATAGAACTATAGATCACAAAAGAGTCCCTTTTATTTTACATTAAATTTAAATATTTTTATAAATAACTAAAAAGATTGCACTGATAAGATATGCCCTCAAGCATTATTTACTAGTGGATGAACAAAGTTAAAACCAGAAAAAAATAGAATTAAGTGAAAAAGATATTTTAAAAAAACACAAATATTTGTTATTTTCATGGAAAATAGAAACCTAAACATGTGCAATGATTTCAGTGCAAATAGTTACTTAAAGAAAATTTACCTTATAGGGGCACTGGGTGGCTCAGTCATTAAGCGTCTGCCTTCGGCTCAGGTCATGATCCTGGTCCTGGGATCAAGCCCCCGCATCTGGCTGCCTGCTCAGCGGGAAGCCTGCTTCTCCCTCTCCCACTCCCTCTGCTTGTGTTCCTCTCTCTCTGTCTCTTTCTCTGTCAAATAAATAAATGAATAAAATAAAATCTTTTTAAAAAAAGAAAATTTGGCTTATAAATTTAGTGTAATAGCTTCCTAATTACAATTTAAAATAAGTTGTTTAGCAATCTATTTAGACTTTTACTTTAATGAAATCCTACTAACTTTATACAGTCTTATGTATCTAACTTATATTTTACCATACTTAGAAATTTCTTACACTTCTAATAATTACTTAAGTAACTATAAATATTGTGTTTAAGTCAAGTAATTAGATGATTTAAAATGAAAACAAATGGTATAATTTTAATTTAACATATTCGGCCTTAATTTCACTATGTATATTAATGATGTCAAGCATTATTCAAAGGCCATTTTTAAATGGTTTTCAAATTTCTTATACTTGTAAATAGAATAACCAAAATCATAGGTTGAACAAAAGCTTAAGGAAGAGGTAGGCAATTGGAAATTTGTATATAAATTCTAAGATCAAAATAACACCTAAATAACTTTTTCTTCACATAAACTTGTCTTCAGGAACATCAAAACCTGACAGAAACAAGTACTATTATTTTCCCCATTTTGCAGAAGAGGAACAAGACACAAAGAGGTTAATTTACATCTCATGTACAGAAATACTATCCAGTATTTCTGCAAAAGTGAAGTATTTAGAGCCCTTGTATGGTTCTGCTTTAATTGCAAATTATAAAACCCCAGAGGGCAATTAAGCAGCATTGACTTTTTAAAATATGTCGTTATATCGGATAATTCTTTTAGTGGTCATATTTTTCTATTAAAAATTTAACCTTTAAAAAACCTAACTTTTATTATACTGAAAAATTGGGAAAAAAATGCCCTATATTAAAGAATTGGTTAAAAAAAAGAATTGGTTAAATCTATACAACATAAATGGCTCAAGAGCTACTTGATATAACACAATAAAGCTCTGAAAATTTTCTTCTAGAAGAATATTTAAATATTGGTATAAAAATTTATTAAGTGAAAAATTTTAAAGTAGTAAGGACATACGATTTTAAGTATGCTGATTATATACTCACATAATGAAATGACATGGAGAGAAAAAAGAATTGAATCATATATACTAAAATGATTGCAATGTATTTTCCTAAGTGGTGAGCTGATTTTTGCTTTACTCTTTTTTTAGCTTTCCTGACTGAATGAAAATATATGTGAAAGAGAAAAATATATTCCATTAAAAATAGTCAGGCAGTGCTTATGTGCAATATTGTGTACTGATTCATTCATTCACTGAGAGAAGAAAACATAAACTTGTCATCGGCTTCATGAGTGCCTTCTCCTATGTAATTGTCTTAACTAATGCTGTTCTCATGGTCAGCATCTTCTCTCATAGGACTTCATGGATCATAATTTCACATACAGGTACTTTTGGTAGTTTGGGAAATTAAACATATAAAGAAAATACCTTTTTCTGGTCGATATCTTATTTCTTATTTTACTTGTAGTTTTTTCTTCTAAGATGATAAACTCTGTGTCTTTAAAATACATTCTTTCCTTTTATTTTTTAAATTTTATTTTATTATGTTATGTTAATAACCATACATTACATCATTAGTTTTGTTTTGTTTCTGTTTTTGTTTTTTGATGTCTGATCTTATTTATTTGTCACCCTTAGAAAATCTCATTTTTGACTGGACTCAGACTTAGAGGTAGAAGCTCTCAGAGAGGACAGGCTCTGTCTCTTGGCAATCTGTTTCTGGCATTTTTCTTTGGCCTCCTTCATTCTCTTGGCCAAAACTTTAGCATATTCTGCAGCCTCTTCCTTATTTTTCTGAGTGCACTGCTTCTTCAAAGCAATACACCGACGTTTGTGCTGGAGGACACGTGGAGTGACAAGACGCTGAATCTTAGGTGCTTTGGTTCTAGGTTTCTTACCTTCTTTGTTTAGGGGCTTTCTCACAACATACTGGCGGACATCATTTTCTTTAGAGAGATTGAAAAATTTGTGGGTTCTGCCGGCTCTTTTGGGCCCCAGGCAACGAGGCACAGTAGTATCAGTGAGTCCAGGAATATCCTTCTCCCCCTTTTTTACAATGACCAAGTTGAGAACACTGAGATTGGCATCCACAATGCAACCCCGAAGAGATTTGTGCGTTCTCTCTCCAGTCCTCCTTGGTCTATAGCAGGAATGCCCCTTACTCAGCAGCAGGCGGACAGGGCCATGGGTCAAGACACCCTGCTTCATGGGGAAGCCTTGTTTTTCATTGCCACCACTGATTCAGACCACATAACCCTTCCATTCTTCACCCAGAGCAGCAGCAGCAACTTCTGTGGCCATACGCTTCTCATAAAAGGTACGAAGTTTGCATTCATCATCCACTTCAATGAGTTTCTGGCAGCCAGTAGCTGGGATAGAGATGTTCAGCTTCATCCTGAAGCAGCTTACCGCCTCCGAGGCACCATGAGAAAGACGTCATTAGTTTTTGATGTAGTGTTCCATGATTCATTGTTTGCGTATAACACCCAGTGCTCCATTCAGTACGTGCCCTTCTTAATATCCATCACCAGGCTAACCCATCCCCCCACCCCCCTCCCCTCTAGAACTCTCAGTTTGGTTCTCAGAGTCCATAGTCTCTCATGGTTTGTCTCCCCCTCCAATTTATCCACCTTCATTTTTCCCTTCCTACTATCTTCTTCTTCTTTTTTTTTTTTTTAACATTACATTTTCATAGATACTCTCCAAACTCCAAAGAGCAAACATATGCATGGATGTTTAACCTCTAAAACTCAGAGCAAAACCAAAGGCCAAGAAAGACACAATAACTTAGCCATATTCCTGGTTCATGCTCTACATTTTTCTTTCTGGCTAAGATATCATAACCTGAATTGCATTTCCTTTAGGCCTGAGTACCACAGACTTCTCCAAAGGGCTGGAGGAACCCTTCTCCTTGCTGTTTTCATTCAGTCATCCAGATTTTTGAACAGGGTCATGTGCAATGTATAAGATTAATTTTCTCCTGGGACGCCTGGGTGGCTCAGTTGGTTAAGCGACTGCCTTCGGCTCAGGTCATGATCCTGGAGTCCCTGGATCGAGTCCCGCATCGGGCTCCCTGCTCAGCGAGGAGCCTGCTTCTCCCTCTAACCCTCCCCCCTCTCAAGTACTCTCTCTCTCTCATTCTTGCTCTCTCAGATAAATAAATAAATCTTAAAAAAAAAAAGATTAATTTTCTCCTGAAAATAGCATTTCCCTTACAGTGGTTAATCCATGAAAGCCTAAAAATTAAAGGAAATCTTTTGGCTCCAAGTAACATAAAGCAGGGATTTGGGATAGTGTGTTAGTCTCTTGTTCTGCCTTTGATATTTAGATCCCCTTCTGAGCCCACTTAGACATTTGTAGACCTCCAGGTATGAGGGATATATGGCTTTGTTTTGACATCAAAGTTCAGGGGGAGCGTGTAGAATGCTAACGAGCAGTGTGAGCTCCAAAGGACATGATTAAGCTATAAATGGTAAGCAGGTGCAGCTCAGTGAATAATTGGTAGAAGAGAACACTCAACCTGAAAAAATAAAATGAAAATAATCTCATCTGATCTGTCTTTTCTTTTTTTCTTTTTTTTCGTTTTATTTTAGGTAATAGTGCACAGTTAATAACAGGAGATACTGAGTCATTGATTTTTCTGCAAAAATTGCTGATGAAGGTAATAACCAATGGCAAACAGAGCAGATTAAATGTTTGTCACAAGAAACTGGATTGAAAGATCGCAGACTAAAAAAAGAAAAGATATTTCCAGTTTGGTTGCTGTGAAGTAGAATATGTTGCAACCCATCCTCTACATCATACTGCTCATGAAATTCTTGCCCCGACTACTGATACCGTGATGAGCAGTCTACTGGAATCTGTGGGTTCCCCTTCAATGTCAAGCAAAGCAAATCCTGGAATCCATCTGTTGGAGTGTGGCTGCTATGAGGAGTGAAGCCATTCATCTAGGCAGCAACACTACAGGACCTTAATGGGAAAAGAATCTGATTGCCAACACCAAATTTGTTTCACAACGACTAGCCAGCATCTATTTGTAAGGAACTGAGAAAAGACTGACACTCAGGTAATGGGATGGAATTAAGCATGGTATTGAATGGCTATTCTACCAAACAGTTATCTGAGCTCAGTGTTGAAAGTTACACTCAATTTTAGCCACGAAAATTATACTTTCTCCTAAAAGCACCTGATTTTTCACTGTGAGAACAAGTGCCCTCACTATTAAAACAATAACAAAAAATACAACAAAATATTCTCGTATAACTCTGCCTCTCATTTTAAATGGGAGAGTAACATATGTAAGCTTTGTTTTTGTTTTTTTTTAAAGATTTTTTTTTTAAAGATTTTATTTATGGGTGCCTGGGGGGTTCAGTCGGTTAAGCGTCTGCCTTTGGCTTAGGTCATGATCCCAGGGTCCTGGGATCAAGTCCCGCATCAGGCTCCCTGCTCGGTGGGGAGCCTGCTTCTCCCTCTTCTCCCCACTTGTGCTCTCTCTCTCACTATCTCTGTTTCTCTCTCTCAAATAAATAAAATCTAAAAAAAAAAATTAAA
>NW_028027038.1:0-611 GCF_054177405.1 Leptonychotes weddellii
AACGACTGAGCCACCCAGGCGCCCCCATTGATTCATGATTTAAAAAAAAAGAAGAAATTCTCAACAAACTAGGAATAAAAGAGAACTTCCTTAACCTGACAGATGAAGGACACCCGCCAAACCCACAGTTAATATCATACTCAAAGATAAAAAGTTGAATTCTTTCCTCTTAAGATCAGAAACAGATAGTGATGTCTACTCTTACCACTCCTACTCGGTATCATACTAGAAGTCCCAGTCAGTACAATAAGTCAAGAAAAAGAAATAAAGTATATATAGATTGCAAAAAGAAGGAAGTCAAGTTGTCCCTATTTGAAAATGACATCATTATCTAGATGGAAAATCCCAAGGAATATGCAAAAAAAGCTCACAGAATTAATTAGTAAGTTTAGCAAAGACTTATGATACAATGTCAGCACATAAAAATTAAATATGTTTCTATAGACTACTAATGAACAATTGGAAATGGAAATTTTAAAAATATATACCACTTAAATTAACTCCAAGAAACGAAATGCTTAGAAGTAAATCTAATAAAATGTGTAAGGTTTGAACAAACTGAGGGTTGCTGGAGTGGGTGGTGGGGTGGGAGGGATGGGGTGACTGGGTGA
>NW_028027039.1:0-611 GCF_054177405.1 Leptonychotes weddellii
AACTTAAAAAGAAACAGAATTACCAGCCCTAAAATACCAATGGCGCCATGCTGGAAAAGCCTTGCCAAGACCACACCACTATCTCTCTTGCCCAGATGATCTCAGCAGCCTCCTCACTGTTCTGATTCTATTCTGGCCTCCTCCCCCCTAGGTATTCCCCACACAGTAGCCAGAGTTATCCTGTTAAAATAAGTCAGTTTAAAGCTCAGATAATTTCTTAACAATTTTCCATTGGAGGCACCATAAAAGTATTCTCTAAAGTGGATAGCAGGGGCACTTGGGTGCCTCAGTCGGTTAAGTGTCCACCTTCGGCTCAGGTTCTGATCCCAGGGTCCTGGGATCGAGTCCTGCCCTGGGCTCCCTGCTCAGTGGGGGAGTCTGCTTTTCCCTCTCCCTGTTTGTGCTCTCTCTGTCTCTAATAAACAAATAAAATCTTTAAAGTGGATAGCAAAAGCCTTAAATATTTGACTCAATGACTTAAGGATCTGGGAAAAGATTCTAAGTAGGGTATTTATCTCTACATTGATAGAGAAAAAAAATCAGGATCAAACTAGTTATCTATCAGTAGAAGATTGGTTAAATAAGTTATGATGTATCCATATGATGAAATA
>NW_028027040.1:0-611 GCF_054177405.1 Leptonychotes weddellii
AAATCAGTAAACTTCTATTATAAAACTGACAAGAAAGATAATTCAAAGAGAATAACAAATTTGACATTAACTGAAATCTATTTTGGTGATTTTTAAAGTAGTGGGAGAAAAGCTTTCCTAAGAGACCAGAACTGTCAGCCAGGTGACCTCAGTCAAAAAGACCAAAAGGCAAGCAGAGGACACACCATCCTTATTTCTGAACTTTTGCCTTGACAAAATTCCCTAGAGAAGCAACTATGGCCTCTCTATTTTTAATGAGGCAATGAGAAGGGGGAAAAGAAGTCACTTTCCATCACTTCTAACAAAATAGTGAAATTGAGAATGAATCAAACACCAATAAATATCAAGAAAAGAACTTGAGAAAATAGAAAGGTGATACAGTCTACTAAAAACCAGAGGTTGTTAATGTAATAGATGAAAATGACAAATAGAGATGATAAAACAACTCTACCAAAAATTAAAATATTTCAAATGAGTTCAACATATTGTATAGGAAAAAATAATATGGTATAAGAGAACTCAAGATAAAAATATTTAACTTAAATTTCATGTTTCTCATATTTTAGCAATGGATCTGGACTCCTCCGTCTTAGAAGGACCTAAGAAAGCAA
>NW_028027041.1:0-611 GCF_054177405.1 Leptonychotes weddellii
TCTAATACTTTCCAGAAGGCCAAAGCCAATGGGAGCATTTGATAAATGAACAATGTGGAAAAGCAGGAGTCAGGATTAAATCATACCAGTCATCATAGATTTAATTTTTGGTGGTTTGGGAGAGAGGGAATCTGAGATCCTGCCCCCATCTAAGGAGCAGCCGTGGAAATCCCAGATCTTTATCTTGACAAACAGAGCCGTGGGCAAACTCGATTTAGCTTTGATTTCCTCTCAGGTCCTTTCCTTATTAATTTATTTATCCAACACTTACTGAGTCCTGGTAAGTGTCAGGCAATGTTTCAGAAGCAGTGGATCCAAAGATGAATAAGATGTAATATATATCTTTGGGGAACGGCAGGGTCTAATGGGAGAAGCAGATGTGTAAACACATAATTACAGTGCAGGATGAGAAGTGCTATAATGAAGTGCTACTGAATCGCGGAGGACGGACACTCCGTTCTTGCCGGGGAAGAAGTGAGACTAGAAATATTTTGGTTTTTTTTTTTTAATTTTTTAATTGTTATGTTAATCACCATACATTACATCGTTAGCTTTAGATGTAGTGCTCCATGATTCATTGTTTGTGCATAACACCCAGTGCTCCATGCAGA
>NW_028027042.1:0-611 GCF_054177405.1 Leptonychotes weddellii
GCTTAACCATCTGAGCCACCCAGGCGCCCTATTCAAGTTTTATTATTCAGGATTCTTAGCGGCAGACAACATAATCTACTCTAGCAGAAAGGGATGCATATTGCTCACAGAATCATTGGCGGGGCTGAAGAAACATGATCTATGCCAGTGGTGGGCAAATTATGGCCAGCAGCCTTGCTGCCAATTTTTATAAAGTTTTATTGGAACCACAGCCACGCTCACTTGTTTGCATATCATCTATGGCTGCTTTTGCATGACAATGCAGAGTTGAGTAGTTATGACGGAGACCGTATATCCTATAGAGCTTAGAATATTTACTACCTGGTCCTTTAAGAAAAAGTCAGAATTGGGCGCCTGGGTGGCTCAGTTGGTTAAGCGACTGCCTTCGGCTCAGGTCATGATCCTGGAGTCCCGGGATCGAGTCCCACATCGGGCTCCCTGCTTGACAGGGAGTCTGCTTCTCCCTCTGACCCTCCTCCCTCTCATGCTCTCTGTCTCTCATTCTCTCTCTCGCAAATAAATAAAAAAAAAAAAAAAGAAAGAAAAAAGAAAAAGTCAGAATGGTGCGGCCATTATGGGAAAAGTATGGAGGTTCCTCAAAAACCTAAAAA
>NW_028027043.1:0-611 GCF_054177405.1 Leptonychotes weddellii
TCTAAAGATACTCATCATCAGTTCAACCACAAAGGAGGCTGTCTGCTTCAGTTAGATGGAGTTATCACTTAATGAATTAACGCCATCTAGTGGGATCAGTGAGATTTCAACTGAATCTAGTTTACTCCAGGTTACTACAATCTATTCAATTGGTCAAATGCCTTGTTTTAAAATATACATACACTTGTACTAATAAGTGTACTATCTTGAATGCCTACTATAAGAATGTGGTAAACCTGTCTACAATAAAAATGTCACAAAAATATGTTAAGATGAGCAATCCTCACTTAGAAGGGAATAATATTTCTATTCTTGAAAGGCACAAAATATTAATCAATATGTACTAATAATTTATATTTTCAAAGATCTCAGAAAAGTGCAAAGTCAAATTCAAAACAACATCCAGTCAATAAAAATTAAAAAAAAAACAATAATATCTATTATTTATTTAATAGGTTTATTTAAAGTTATTTAAAGTTTTAATGTTTAAAGCTATCTTGCAATGTTGTTCTACAGATGATTCTGTTATAAAAACACTTAAGGGGCGCCTGGGTGGCTCAGTCCTTAAGCGTCTGCCTTAGGCTCAGGTCATGATCCCAGGGTCCTGGGAT
>NW_028027044.1:0-611 GCF_054177405.1 Leptonychotes weddellii
AGGGCTGAAGGTCGTGCAGGCTGCATGTTTGATTCTCTTGGCCTAGGATCTGGGGCCAGCAGGTGGCCTGGTCAGGCTGTACCTAGGTGGGAGGAAGGGAGGGCTCAGCTCATCCCGGGCAATCACTGCAGGCCAGGATGCAATGGGGCAGGCCTGGGACTGGCACACCGAGGGCGTCCAGTCAAGACTGGAAAGTCCTCTTGCCGGGGCGCCTGGCTGGCTCCGTCGGTGAAGCGTCTGCCTTCGGCTCAGGTCATGATCCCAGGGTCCTGGGATCGAGCCCCGCATCGGGCTCCCTGCTCCGCGGGAGAGTCTGCTTCTCCCTCTGCCAATGCCTCTGCCGCACCCCCTCTCTTTCTCACCAATAAATAAATAAAACCTTAGAAAGGACAAAAAAGAAAAACAATCCTCCTCTTGCCAGAGCTCCTGAGTCCCCCGAAGCAGAGTAGTCTGCACGGTGCAGGCTGACAGCCTCTCTGGCTTGCCCCACCTGGAAGCCATGCTTGGTTTCTGCTTCCAATGGGCCAAGCTCGCCCTCATCTTTCCAGCTGGGCTGAGGGGCATCTCTCTTACCTCTCCAGCCTGCAGCGGGTCCCGTGGCTCCCCTTCCC
>NW_028027045.1:0-611 GCF_054177405.1 Leptonychotes weddellii
AGTCTCAAAATTTACTTTATACTGACTGCATATTAATATGTAATATGTTTGATATATTGGATTAAGTATTCTTAAAATTAGTTTCACATGTTTCTCTTTACTTTCTGAAGTATGGCTGCTAGAAAAATTTTAAATTACATGTGTGGCTCACATATTTTCACTGAATAGTTCTGGTCTACATACTTGGGTGTTAGCACTGATTGTACTGAATAATCTTGGGCAAGCTAATTGACTTCTTCACGGCTTAAGTTCAACACACGTAGAATATGGCCTTGCTCAAATGAAAGTTGCAAAGGAACAAAGTAAATCTAGGTAGTTTTCATTAGTGCATGTGTATACT
The DNA here is from genome assembly GCF_054177405.1 of Leptonychotes weddellii. NCBI lineage: Eukaryota > Metazoa > Chordata > Mammalia > Carnivora > Phocidae > Leptonychotes > Leptonychotes weddellii. The sequence continues at coordinate 341 of NW_028027045.1, forward strand.
GCCAACTCCTATGAGAAACAGTGCATATATATACTGCCTATTTCAATAAAGCAATATGTAATTTGGATAGCTTAAGCTGGATGCCCAAATGAGTGAAGAATTCACTCCACTGGGATTTATGTCAACACTAGTCCCCACCTTAGGCAATATTCCGTGTATAATTTCTCTTTTAGCATATTCATTTTCCTCCTTATTCTTCCCTTCTCCTACTATCTGACACGGCCCAGCAGAATTGCTTTTGTGTCTTCAGCTGCCAATACCTCCCCAAATA
>NW_028027046.1:0-611 GCF_054177405.1 Leptonychotes weddellii
GGTTTAATTTATAGATATTAATTTCAGCCTTATTTGTAATATTTTAAAAGTGGGATGTAATCTACCAGAGAGAAGTGATCCATGAATCATGGTACAACAAGATAATTGTAATGGATTCATAGAATGTCATTGATGTTGTGAAATGATTAGCAGGCAAAGATCCTCATGGTATACTGTTAAATGAAAAAAAAAATCAAATTCTGAAGCATCATGCACATTGTGATGCCCCTACTTTGTGTTCCCTAAAATATACTTATCCATGGCAGGAAAGGCCAAAACCTTAATAGCAGTTATCTGATTTGGGGGGATTATGACTGATTTTCATTTTATTATTTTTGCTTGTCTATAGTTCTTAAATATTTCATGTATTATGAAAATTTATTTTTGAGGAATTTTCTATTTTTCATGTATGATTTCTTTTTTTTTTTAAGATTTTATTTGTTTATTAGAGAGGGGGAGAGAGAGAGAGAGCGTGCACAAGGAGGGGGGAGGGGCAGAGGGAGAGGGAGAAGCAGGCTCCCCACTGAGTAGGAAGCCCAATGCTGGGCTCATCCCAGGACCCAGGGATCATGACCTGAGCTGAAGACAGACACTTAACTGAGCCACCCAGG
>NW_028027047.1:0-611 GCF_054177405.1 Leptonychotes weddellii
TCCCAAAGCCCTGGGGCATCTGCTAAAGACCAGCGCTATCCCTTGCACTGTGCTAGGGCCGACCTCTTCCCGTTCAAAGTCAAGTTGAAGTAGCCTACATCCCAAGGCCTGCATGGCCCATGCTCCTGCTAAGTCCCTCCCAGGAACTTGCCCGTGTCTGCTAAGACTGTCACCCGAAGCTCCAGTGGCAGGCGAACAGCAGCTTGTCACAAATGTCACTTGCATTCTGCTCCCCTAGTTCTACTCCCTACGCCATTCTTAAATTCCTAGCCAACATCCAATTTGGGTTTTGGAGGCATTAAGTAATATATTTTCCCCTTCCCATGTTAGGTGGCTTTTGTAGGGGAACTTAAACTCTCTCTTGTTAACCCATTCCAGAAGACCATCTTATCTTTTTTAACATTTTAACACAAATACTACAGAATTATATCTCAAGGGGCACCTGGGTGGCTCAGTCAGTTAAGCGTACCTTCAGCTCAGGTCATGTTCCCAGGGTCCTGGGATCGAGCCCCACGTCACAGCAGGGAGTCTGCTTCTCCCTCTCCCTCTGCCCCTCCCCCTGTCTGTGCTCTCTCTCTCTCTGTATCAAATAAATAAATACAAATTTATTT
>NW_028027048.1:0-10613 GCF_054177405.1 Leptonychotes weddellii
GATCCAGGAGTTGTTTATCTCTCTTTTTCTCAGCTTCTTTATTTTCCATCGTTTGGTCTTCTATATCACTGATTCTCTCTTCTGCCTCATTTATCCTAGCAGTTAGAGCCTCCATTTTTGATTGCACCTCATTAATAGCCTTTTTGATTTTGACTTGGTTAGATTTTAGTTCTTTTATTTCTCCAGAAAGGGTTTCTCTAATAACTTCCATGCTTTTTTCAAGCCCAGCTAGTATCTTTAAAATCGTCATTCTGAACTCTAGTTCCAACATCTTACTAATGTCCATATTGATTAGATCCCTGGCAGTTGGTACTACCTCTTGTGCTGTTTTTTGAAGTGATTTTTCCCATCTTGTCATTTTGTCCAGAGGAGAATAGATGAATGAGAGACAAAATGCTAACAGGGTAACAACGACCCCAGAAAATACACACTAAACAAATCAGAAGAGACCTGAAACTGGGGGGAAATAAAGGGAAAGAAAGAAAAAAGAAAAAAATAAATAAAAAGATAAAAACAAAAAACAAAAAAGACAAAAAACAGAAAACAGAATATGATCAGATATAATCAGGCTGGTGAATAGATCAGTGCCACACACTAGATTTTGGGTGTATTTTGGTCTGTTAGAAGAAACTGCCTCCCAAAGTTTTAAAGAAAGAAAAACTTATATATGTACAAAAATAAGGGTAAATATGATGATGTGATGGAATATGACTGTAAAGATGAAAATTATAAAAGATTTTATAAAAGGAATTGATAAGGGGCACTTAGGTGGCTCAGTCGTTAAGCGTCTGCCTTCGGCTCAGGTCATGATCCCAGGGTCCTGGGATCGAGCCCCGCATCAGGCTCCCCACTCTGTGGGAAGCCTGCTTCTCTCTCTCCCACTCCCCCTGCTTGTGTTCCTGCTCTCACTATCTCTCTCTCTGTCAAATAAATAAATAAAATCTTTAAAAATAAATAAATAAAACAAAAGGAATTGATAAGAAGCTGGTTGAAAAAAGAAAGAAGAGGATTAAAAAAAAGGGAGAGAATGTGATCAGGCATGAGACTAGAACAAAGCCATATACTAGAGATTTAGGGTATATTTTGGTCTGTTAGAAGAAACTGTATCCCAACATTTTAAAGAGAGAACAACTCATATATTAATATCAAAAATAAGGGTAACTACTATGAAGGGATAGAATATGACTCTAAAAATGAAAATAAAAAAGATTTTTTTAAAAAGGGATTGATAAGATGTTGGTTGAAAAAGGGAAAAAGAAAAATTTAAAAAAAAATTAACTTTGAAAGACTAAAGAATCATGGGAAAAAAGCCATGAATTCTATGTGCAGTATTCCCCTAGTGCTGGAGTTCTGCCGTTCTCATTGATCGGTAAACTTGGTCTTGGCTGGCTGTTCTTGCTGATCTTCTGGGGGAGGGACCTGTTTCCGTGGTTCCCAAATGTCTTTGCTGGAGGCGGAATTGCCCCTCCCTTGCCTGGTCCTGGCTAAGTAATCTGCTCGGGTTTGCTCTCGGGAGCTTGTGTTCCTTGAAAGCTTTCTGTACAGCTTTGGAAGATAAGAGTGAAAATGGCGGCCTCCCAATCTCTGCCCCGAAGGAGCCAAGAACTTGGGGGCCCCACTCCTCAGTGCACCCCCAGAGAAAAGCAGTCAATCACTCCCATCTCCCTGGTCTCTGACCGCACTCCGTGCTCACCCGGCCTTTGACCGAGTATTTCTATCTCTGGCACATGACCCTGTTTGGAATCTCCAAACCCAGCAGGTCCCTGTGGTGCACTTCTACGCCACTCCTCAGGGGGAGGAAGGGGAGTCTCCCCGGATCTGCCGCTTGTTGGGTCCCTGCTGGAAGAGCAGTGGCCCGACTGTGCCACGGATCACAATTTATGGCAACCCTGAGCTGACAGCCCACTCCTCTGCTCCGTCTCTGCAGCCGGCTTCCCCGCTCCAATACCTGGGAGCTGTGCTGCACTCAGGAACCCCTGGTCTTTCTGTGACCCCGAGGGTCCTGAGACCACACTGTCTCAGTGAGGGTTCCACCCCCCGCTTAAACACTGGAGTGACATCCCTCAGCGGAGCCGACTTCTAAAAGTTCTGATTTTGTGCTCTGCAACTCTATCACTTGCCAGAAGTGGCCAACGGAGGCTCCCTCCCCCGCCATCTATCTTCCCGAATATTGCCTCAGATTCACTTCTCTGCATGTCCTACCTTCCCGAAAGTGGTCGCTTTTCTGTTCAGAGAGTTACTGCTATTCTTTTCTTCAAACTCCTGTTGAGTTCGTAGGTGTTCAGAATGGTTTGATCCCTATCTAGCTGAATTCCTGGTACCAGACAAAATTTAGATCTCCTACTCCTCTGCCATCTTGCTCCTCTCCTCCTGCATTCTGTTTTGATAGAAGTACAAAGGCTGGCCCAGAATGAAGAGAAGAATTAAAATGCAAAATCGCATCATTGGGAACTAGCTGAATAATCATGGTACATCTACAATCTGGAATTCTATGCAGCTATTAAAAGATGAAAATGGGCTCCAAGAAATATTATTGGCTAGTGAAAAACAGAGGAAGAGAAGAATTTATATAATATACTGCTAAGGGGGAAAGAAGAGTATTTTCATGCACTTTTATTTAGCAGAAAAAAATTTTGGAAGGAAGGTGATAACAGTGGATGACCTGGGAAATATGATGTTGCAGAAAGTACAGGGCAAATAGAGAATGGAAGAAGGAGAAGTTTGTTTAGTGATATTATTAAATGTTTTGAATTTTACTTTTTAAATTCATTACCTATTCAACACTATTTTATATAATATATGAAGCTAACAAGTCAGTCGTAATTATGTTACTCAGTTATTTGTGCATAGGAATACTCTAGTACTAAGTGAACATTTGGAAGGTGGTGATAACAAAGTAACATATAAACCATCCTTCAAAAATCACTGGAACACATTGCTGGATACAGATACCCATAAAAGCATAAAATGTTGTGTGCTAACACGTGACAAGATATGTCCTTTCACATATTTCTTTTTCCATGACATCAAAGTACAAGTTGTTCTGCTCCTTTAAAATGTAGAGTGTGAATTATTTTTTGAGGAGGAAAATTCAAAGAATGAATAATCATCTATGAATATTTCCTTCTCAGAAATGGAGTAGCAATAAATTTGGGACATTTTAAAATTTGAGTTTGGAAGACATTTTGATATGTCAATAAATATGCATGAGGGGATACAATGCTTTCATTTATATGATACTTATATTTATCTCATGAAATCAATGTAAACATTATAATTAGAAGCAATGTTTATAGAGAATTAAAGATCTAGTCTTATCTTTGGAAAAGGATGTATTTGTTTCAGCAGACAGCTTATGTTTAAAAATATTTATTTGCATATTATTGCATTTGCCTATCTCTTCAATTCTTATTTAGAATGATATACAGATTTTTTTCCACTTAGGTCTAAAATCTGTTTCTTATTTTATAGAACAAGTGTGGCAATTTAAAATAGTTCTCATGTTGCTAAAATAATAACATCTTAAATTATTAACTAAAGTACTTTGTTTTATCACAATTATGTTTTAATTTGATTCTTCTTACTTTTAAAATCAAGTATTAAATTTCTCAAAGTGAGTTTTAGGATATGCACACAATCTCTATTAATATTTAACTGGTACTATTAGAATTCTGCCTCTAACTTATTATTGTTTAAAATATGAAGCACTATTCCTTGTAAATAAATAAACTATGAAGCACTGTGCAAATCTAAAAGTTTTCTGTATAACATTTTAATATTTCTTTAAGAGTAGAAATGATATTTACACTTGACACTAGACATATATGCTGGAAAAATGCAATATTGTAGACATATAACAGACAATGCAGTGATAAAATATCAGTAAAATATTTTCTATGCAGCAGAATATATATGTATATATATTGATTAAGGAGCAACAGGAATGAGTCTGGAGTCTCCATTTCTCCATTTGTGTGTTTAAAGAAAGTATGAGGCTTTGTGTACTATACGGATAATACTAGACAAGAATGAGAACATATATGCTACAGACATATCTGCCAATAAAATGGTCCCCTAGAGGAGACAGTATCACTGTACTTAATTTCCTTGTTTCAACTATAAATGAAAGCATTATACTAGAATGCCACTAAACAGCTTTCAGTTTTCTATTTCTATGGCTAAAGATTCAAAAGTGGAAAAAATAAAAGAAAAGAAAGAATGAAATAATACGGCATCAATATTAGTATAAATAAGATTTGTAACAGTGGCATATGATAAAATGACAACAGTTTTTCATGTAGAGTTTACTACCCATTAACTATGTTTCATTCATGAGATAGTGCGTTTCACTTGGCTAATAGAGAAATGCATATTTGCACGTGGGCTTCTAAATATTTCTAAAATGAACTCATATCTGTGCATATCAATCAAAAGTGTGGAGTAATTGGGTAAGAATACATAGTAGATATATCAGTGTCCTCTTAACTCTCTCACATACACTTTTCATCAAACCCTATTGTTGGGACACACTACTTACTTGTTCCACTAGATTCAATATAAAAATTTATTAGAGTCTAAAGATGTTAAAATTAAGGGTGTTTAAAACAAGAATAAATGAATTATACACTATATTCTTGAAAAGTTAACCAAAGGAAAACAATCTGCCCAATTCATTTTCTGTCTTCTGAAATGATATATACAATGAGATATATTAATTTGTAGAATTTTTACAAGGTAATTTGAAATTTCATTTTAAATTGGGGGAAAAAACCTTGGCAATGTAGAAATGAAGGAAGCTAGCTGAAAACAGAATTATTGATTGGATTTGAGAAATTGATTTTGGAGATAGGAAGGTTAGGGAGGAATTTTCAGTGATCAATAATAGATTAAGGGCAATTAACAAAGGAACAAAGCTAGAGAAAGAAGCAACATAATATCACATCAAGGAGATTTAATTAGAAGCCTAAAGCAAAACTGCTATTTAGCTAAGTATTCTTGTTAGTAATGAAACTAATTTATCCTTTTTGACCCATTTTTCAGAAAACCTTGTGACTCCAACCTGAATACTAAATTAGACAATTAGCATGAAACAAGATTTCTAGGTTTCCTAAAGATACTTATTTAATTTTTATAAAGTTGGACTAAGAAATTCCCCAATAATGCCTCTCTGAGGGTTTAGGGCTTAGAAATAGAAATTAAAGAGTTTGAATCCACCCAGTTGCCAACCCTGTGTTTTACTGATCTCTATACAACTGACAGAGGCTAATCTCTGTATTCAATTGGGCAACATTTTCACCAGTCGAGTTCATAGAACACTCTCATCACATATTTGAATCCCTTAATCACTCCAAAAACATCCCCTTTGGATTCAGTCAACATACTTGTGTATCATGAATTTGGTGCATTTTTAATGTGTGGCGGAAACTCTGTTAGATACTGGTGATAAAGCCGTGAATAAACATAAACAGTAATCCCTTCCTGCAGGAAAAGAAAATATTCTTGTGGCAATAACACAAATTAACAAAATAAATTAATAAAATGTATGTTATATTGCATTGTGATATGTGCTAGAGGGAAATAAAAAGCAAAAAAGCATAACTGGGAGTGTGGAGGACATGGCAATTTTATATAAACTAGTCAGGGAAGGTCTCGTGGAGAAAGTAATGTTTGGCAAAGGGCAGGAAAGAGGAGCATGGTCAAGCTGTGAGGATATCTTGGGAGACCATTCTAGGCAAGAGAGCAGCCAAGTGCCCAGAAGTGGGAGAATGCTGTGTGTGTTTTAGGAAGTGATTTTTACACTGTATTTTTTAAATTGTATTTTAATTTTAGGAAAGATCTAACAAAGGGGAATAAAATAAGCTAGATGAAAGCAGAATTATTGATTGAGTTTGAGGAATTAATTTAGGAGACAGGATGTTTGGGAAGCAGTTGAATAGGTCAATGTGACTGGAGTCAACTGGCCAGCAGGGGGAGTAGTGGAAAATGAAATCAGAGGAGTTAAAAAGAACTGGGTACCCTAGGACCTACAGCCCTTTTCACGGACTTTCACATTATTCCTAGGGTTTGAGAAAAAGGAGAGATATGATGTGACTCAGCTGCTTTATTAAGTGTAAACCAAGAGGAGGTGAGAGTGAAAGCTATTGCAATAACCCAAGCAAGAAATGACAATGGCTTGAGCCAGAAGGAAAAACTGAAGATAATATAGTGATCAGAGTCTAGGTATATTTTGAAGGCAGAGCCAAAAGAATTGTCTGCAGTATTGGGGTGTGAGGAAGGGGAGAAAGGAGTGAGTCAAGAATGGCACTAAGTTTTTTGATCTGGGCACTTTGAAAGCAATCCTGGCATCCACCAAGATAAGGAAAACTGCAGGAAAAATACATTTGGGAGGGAGATAAGGAGTTTAGTTTTGGACAAGTTAAATTCAATATGTCTATTAAGTATCCAAATGGAGTCTTCAAGTAGGCAATTGGGATAAATGTATGTGGAGTCCATGGGAAATGGCTCAACTGGAAATATACATTTGGAGCCATAAGTCTTTAGATTATAGTTTTTAAAAGTGTGCTTGGATGGAATCATCTAGGGAGGGAAAAAAAATGAAAACTCATGTTGAATGGCTGAGCCATGGGACAATGCAATGAGACAAAACCAGGAATTTGAGGAGAAACCAGCCAAAAAACTGCTGAGGGTCTAGAGAGCTACTAGAGTGTGGTGGGGTCATGGTCCAAATTCTTAATTTGTTTTGTCAGATGGTAACGTGACTCAGATTTTGAAGCTAAATATTTTGTTTGTTTTAAAATAAATGCCATCTCAGTATAAATGCCTTCTCCATTACTAACCCATTCTTGATTTTGTATAGGGCTCACATAAAAAAAGATACATTTTGATTTTCTACCTGAAAATGGATGATTTTATATGGCCAAAAAGAGGACCCTTAAATGAACTGTTCTTTCTGAAGGCTATGAGGGACAGCCTATTAATTCTGCAAAGAGAGTTTATTAATTCTGGGTAATTCTAAGAAAACTGATTTCGAATGCATTGTCCCTACAAACTATCAGTACTTGACAGGAACTCCAATATGTAGGTACCAAAAATGCACTTCTCAAATTTCCTTTCACACCCCAAAGTGGCACAAAGTCTTTCTCCAAATGTATGCACTGCACTGATAAAATATAAGTGGATTTGTATCCCCATATGTGAGAATCATATATGATCAGACAGCACCATGTCTACATGGAATAAATGTTCAAATAAGCTTATTTCAGTAGTACTAGGTCTTCTATTTTTAGTCACTCTCTCACAGGTCAGTACACTTACATCCACATACTATGCATATTCAATCAAGAAGAAATTAACTCTATCAGGGGAACAAAATAGTCAATAATTTATTAGCCTGACTTTTTAAAAAATCCTCGCACTTTTGAAAGCTTTCCTGTCATGTAGCTTTCAAGTTGTTTATTAGTCTTTCTCTAGAAAATAATTAGCATGTTCCCAGTATTTTTTTCTAAGAAACAGGAAATTAGGGATATAAACTCAGATACTCATTTTAATTTTCTAACCCACATAAACCACCATCCTATCTCATAATTAATGTATTTTTCCATGGCTGCAAATTATTTATGTGCTATAAGACAACAAAGTAAGTGTTTTATTTTCTAAATAATTGGAAGTAAGTACATTATGAAAATATCAAACTACATCTGCATGATTAATTTTAATAATTATTTAGTGCATATTATAAAAAGACACTTATCACTATCTTGTTTCATAAAATGAAAAGCTAGGAAGGGCTTTAGAAAACAGCTAGTACTTATAGCTTCACCATTTTCACAAATGAAAAAACAGAGGCCAGTACTGATAAAGTTTACCTAACTTGACATAAAAGCAGACACAGAATTTGTATGGCTAGCAATTATTGATTTCATTTTATCAGTGACTCTTCAAATTCAACCATATGTAAATCCATAATATTATGTTTCAAGTGCATGCAAAACAACTTCAAGTTGCCTTCTAATATAATTTTGATTATATATGAGTTACTGTTATTTAATAAATTCAAAAAATTTTAGAATAATTCCAACTGTGTCAGGATCCAATCTAGAATACCACATTGCATTTTATCTCCTTATTTTTCATGACCTTACAGTTGTGAAGCTTACAGGTCAGATGTTTTGTACAATGTCCTCAATTTTGCTTTTCTGTGATTCTTTTTTTTTTATGACTAGACTGAGGGTTATGGATTTGGGAGGCTATAACAGAGGTGAAGCATCCTTCTTAATCATTTTATTTTATTTCAAAGAGGATACATGTAATCAATATGATTTATCACTGATGTTGTTTAAATTGATTACTTGGTTAAGATAGCTCCACCCTAAGACACTTTTGTCTTCCTTTCTACACTTATTATTTGTAAAGCTTAGTGCTGCTTCATTTCTTAGATAGAGGGGTAAAGAATTATTTAACATGGGCGCCTGGGTGGCTCAGTTGGTTAAGCGACTGCCTTCGGCTCAGGTCATGATCCTGGAGTCCTGGGATTGAGTCCTACATCGGGCTCCCAGCTCAGTGGGGAGTCTGCTTCTCCCTCTGACCCTCTCCCCTCTCATGCTGTTTCTCTCTCACTCGCTCTCTAATAAATAAATAAATAAAATCTTTAAAAAATTATTTAACATTTCTCCACTTATTTATTTACACAATAATTTATTATGCCAGTGTTGGCTTATGTATATTTATTTTATACTCTGACTTATTTTCTAAAAAGATGCTTTGTTTACTTTCTTGTTCAAATTATTCTAGCTTGGGCTGTTGGGAGTTCTTTCAGTTTTGCTCCTGTATCACTTTGATGTGCTCTAATCCTTTTTCTTTTTAGTACTCTGTTGCTTTCTGGTACTACAAGACACCTAGTGTCATTTTATGTATTCCCTGCCCCAGCTGTAGAATCAGATATTTCTCCAAAAAGCTCTGATTTCCTTTGTTGGAGAGTGGTATTTAGAAATGAGTATCAGGGCTCTGCATATGCTCTTTACTATGGCCCTTGACAGTATCTACGCATCTGGATCTATATCTCGCTAATTATGAGTTCATGCTAGTGTTTCCAACCCTAATCCAGTGCCACACAGTTCTTCCTGGCTTCCCCAGAGATTGGTAATTCCTAAGGTGACCAACTGTTCTTGTTTGCTTGGGACTAAGGGTTTTCCCAGGATGCAGGACTTACAGTGCTAATACTATGACACTCCCAGTCAAACTGGAATGGTTGTTCTAACTCTCCCTTCAGCATTAAGAAACCTGACCCCGCCATTCAAAACTATGCCTGGATAAAGCATGTGTTCAAAATGCAGGATGAACTGATAAGAGAGCACAAGGAAGTTCACTGAAATGGTTTCAGATCCCACAATGCAACTAACCTTTTAAAAAGTACTACTTGTCAAATTTTGGTGTAGTATCAATGAATATCCACAGTTATCTGATGTTAAAAAATGTTAAATAATTTTTTATTATTCTTGTTTTTTAAGGGAGATATTAATACACAGATTTTTGCTTCATTAAAATGTAGTAAAATGCTTTTCCTTTTTCTAGCGAACTGTCTGAGGCTAAAATTTCTCACATACTTCAATCAAAACAGCATATCACAACACACTGAATGCAGAAGTTAAATTTAAAATTGTATCTGTCAACTACTGAGGCTGGTGAAAATCCATCTAGTAGCCAATAAAAAGATTTTCACTACAAATTTTTTTGTTTGTTTTGGAAAAATTGATACTTTTTAAATAGTATTTGTTATTTATACTATCGTGTAATGGAATTATTATTATTAATGTAATTGAATTATAAACAATGTTTTCAAATTGTTTGAATTTCTAATACGGTAAATATTGATAGATAATATTCACATAACCTAAAGCTCTCAGGATCCTTAATAATTGGTAAGAATTAAAGAGGGTCCTAAGACAAAAATGATTGAGAACAGTTGCTTAAATAAAAATTTGAATGGATACTTTTATCCATTTTAAATACTAAAAACCTAAAGAGAGGTTGTATGTCAACTACAGTTAAATAATACAAACTTTGAAAAATAATCCAATAGGGAAGAATTTTTCAAAACAGCTAATAATAAAAGTAGATTTGAAACTTGTTTTCGCCAGCTAAATTATAGCAACAATAACAACAATAATAAAGTTTCTTCCTTTAATTTTCTTAAGCATGCATCCTCCCATGGGAGTTACACATTGTAAAATTTAATCAGTGTCCTGTTATATCAAGCATGGTTGAACTATCTTCAAGTCAAATCCACTCCAAATTTAAGGTGATTCAGCTATTTTATTCTGAGATGGAAAATGGGGGTCTTAACATATTTTACATATATAAAATATATATAGGTTATTAACTCACAGAAGTGCTTGCAGGAAAGTTTTGTTAGATCAATTACTAAATATGGAATAGTTGGAAGAAATGAAGTCAGCAACTGAGGGTCTTGTTTGTATTAAGCCTAAGGATTTTGAAATTTCCTTTGATGCATATGCAGTGTTTTATTATTCTTGTTGTTTTTTTTTTTTTAAAGATATTTATTTATTTATTTTTTTTTTTGAATTTTTTTTTATTCTTATGTTAATCCCCATACA
>NW_028027049.1:0-611 GCF_054177405.1 Leptonychotes weddellii
CACTCTGAAGCAAGACAGGCCTGTGCACAGCATAGGTGTGGTGGTACAAGGTGAGTCAAAGACAAACTTTATATTCCAACAATTAAAACATTCCTTGAACCACTAGGGCCAGTTTTCTGGTTAATTTGTTGTGTAGGCTGTTGAGTCCCCAAATGTCATTAAATAGTTATAAAAAAATGTGATGTTCGAATAAGATTGGTAAACACCGGATTTCATTACTACAGCACTTCTAGGAGCCCTTCATATGCTAAAGGGCCTTGTGAATCACAGAGATAGAAATATGATTTGCAGATTTTCTGAAACTTAATAGACTCCTGGGGCTATATTTTGCAATGCATTTCTCTTGCACCAAAGACATTTAGGAAATGATGGCCTTGGTGTTCCTAGATCTCCATCAGGAAAAGATTTTATTCTAAAATTTCTCTATCAGCCCTTTTTTGAACACAGGTGTGCATTAGAATAACTGTAGGAGGACCAGGGTTGTCCAAGGTAAAACTTGGAGAGTGGGGGAAGGTTGAAGTGTGTGGGCCTAGTGTGGAAAAGGTAGCAGTGTTATTAGAAAGTGGATATGGATTAGTTGTACATGTATATTACAAACTCTAGGGCAACCA
>NW_028027050.1:0-611 GCF_054177405.1 Leptonychotes weddellii
GTAGTGGGTCCTCACGTTTCTGAACGGGTGAGTACATATCTTAGCCATCACTCTGCAGTCAGCACAATCCTTGATTCTCAGAGGAAGAAAAAACCAGATCTGATTGTTAATACTGTGCTGGATATTGACACTTCTCCCAGCCACATGTATTTACCTGAGTCAAATGTGATACCATCACTGATTCCCAAAGATATCATGTACCACCTTGAACTTAGGATTTTGTTGTTGGAAATTTAGACTACTTCTCATTTTATCTTACAGAGCCTAGAATGAACAACATGCGAATATCATCATTTAAAAAGTGAGGAAACTTTTGTATTTATGGTATGCATTATGGGTACATAATAAAAAAGTGATGGTCCCCACTTTTCCAACCCTTACTGTCTCCGTCCCCTCAAACCCCTGAACCCCTCCTTTTTCTCCCAGTGGGTCAGATGCTACCTGGCTCACCCCTAACCACTCTCTGAATGATATCCTTCACTCCCTTCCACTCTTGAATTTTGCTACTGCCCAGGAAAAGAGCCACACTGGGGTTGTTTCCATCTTCCTATTTTAAGTAGTATCTCTCTGAGGCTGAAAACTGAAGAACAACCACACATGCATAATGATAC
>NW_028027051.1:0-611 GCF_054177405.1 Leptonychotes weddellii
GGCTCCTCTGCGAAAACCCGTGGGTCACCCTTGAAACAGTAAAGACATTAAACCCAGCAACCTTTCTCCCCACGGAAGAGGGGGAACCATCAACTGGTCGGGATCCCCCTCCTGGCTTCTTGACTGGCAGGAGTGGGGTATTCCAGGCCGACTGGCCCTCGACTAGAATACCTGCTTCTTTGAGTTTGACCAGATGTTCCTGGATGCTGATCTTAGCTTCTTGTGGAAGGGAGTATTGCCTTTGCCTCTGAGGTTGGGATCCTGGGATCAGTTCAACAATGATAGGGGCCCGATTCCAGGCTAGTCCAGGTGAGGACTAGCCCATACTGAAGAGAGGGCCCATACTGAAGGGAAAACGAGTCTGAACTCTGGTGGGCTGCTCGGTAGGGCCTGGGCACAGAATAGCCTCCACTCTTCTTCCCTTGGCATGGTAATTGCTAGTATTAGAGACCCTGTCTCCTCTTGCCTTGGGTCCAATCAGAGGCTAGTGTGTCCGGTGGGCTCAAAGATTATCTGAGCCCTAAGCTTGGAGAGTATGTCTCGGCCCAGGAGAGGGATGGGGCAATCAGGCAGTTAAAGGAATTCACGTCGGAACTTGTGGCCCCTGAGTT
>NW_028027052.1:0-611 GCF_054177405.1 Leptonychotes weddellii
TAAAACCCTCTCTATTTACTAGTAGGTCATTAGAAATTACTTATTTTATCATTTATTTGAAAAGAAAGAAGAATATATGGATATATTCCTGTCTCATCAGATTCTTGGCCAAGTTGTATTTTAATAGATATTAATAGGTTTTTTAAGAATTGCAGTAATTGCTTTAGAATCATTAATTAATTTATTTCTTCTTTATGGATCAGAGCATTTAATATACTAATCCGCATTATGAACCTTCAGGTAGTTGATAGGACATATGGGTTTCCCATATTATTCAGTCATGGAACCCTTCTCTTTAAAATCTCTTGGGGCACCTGGGTGGCTCAGTCATTAAGCATCTGACTTTGGCTCAGGTTATGGTTCCGGGGTCCTGGGATCGAGCCCCGCATTGGGCTCCCTGCTTGGCAGGAAGCCTGCTTCTCCCTCTCCTACTCCCCCTGCTTGTGTTCTCTCTCTCGTTGTCTCTCTCTCTCTGTCAATTAAATAAATAAATAAAATCTTTAAAAAAATAATAAAATCTCTTATTATTATCGCATAGCATTTTGAGTTTCACAAAGTAGTTTAAAAAGTTGCATTAGCATTTTGTTAAAAGTACCAGACCATGTAAAAAA
>NW_028027053.1:0-611 GCF_054177405.1 Leptonychotes weddellii
TCAGACAACAAAAAGAAATAAAAGGCATCCAAATTGGCAAAGAAGAAGTCAAACTCTCACTCTTTGCAGATGACATGATATTCTATGTGGAAAATCCAAAAGACTCCACTCCAAAATTGCTAGAACTCATACAGGAAATCCGCTAAGTGGCAGGATATAAAATGAATGCACAGAAATCGGTTGCATTTCTTATACTAACAATGAGACAGAAGAAATAGAAATTAAGGAGTAGATCCCATTTACAACTGACCTAAAACCATAAGATACCTAGGAATAAACCTAACCAAAGAGGCAAGGGATCTGTACTCAGAAAAATATGGAACACTCATGAAAGAAACTGAAGAGGACACAAAGAAATGGAAAAAGTTCCATGCTCATGGATTGGAAGAAGAAATATTGTGAAGATGTCTATGCCACCTAGGACAATCTACACATTCAATGCCATCTCTATGAAAATACCATCAACTTTTTTTCACAGAGCTGGAACAAATAATCCTAACATTTGTATGGAACCAGAAAAGACCCCAAATAGCCAAAGGAATGTAGAAAAAGAAAACCAAAGCTGGTGGCATCACAATTCCAGACTTCAAGCTCTATTACAAAGCTGTCAT
>NW_028027054.1:0-611 GCF_054177405.1 Leptonychotes weddellii
GCTCACATTCGTCACTTCTGCTATGTTTCTATGTGGGCAGCCCTGGTCTGGAGTATTTGCCCTTGGCCTCCCTCTGAGGTTGCTGGCTCTTGAGGGCAGGGAGCTGACTTGAATAGTACTTCTCCCCTCAAGTTGTCCCACCCGGACAGGCCCCCCAGGACTGGCACATGCTGATGCATAAATTGGGTTCTCAGTTCTCTGGAACGCAGAGCCTGGCCATATGGGCTCCTCTGGGTTCCTTTGGGTCCACAGAGTCTCAGAATGGCATCTGAGAGCGATCAAGGCAGGCTTTCCATTGGAGATGAATGGGGCTTCAGGTTCAGGTCCAGGATAAGGCAAGCCAGGTAGCAAGGGCACAGAATTTAAGGAGGCACTCATTCTCAGGATGGGGCTAGAAACTTCACTTGCCACCTGCCCTGCCCCCAGCCCTGTCAGCTTCCACTACGGTTCCTCCAGAGGGACCCAGGCAGGAGCCACATCTCCACAGGGGTCCACAGCTGAACTCACCGCTGTCGCAGGGTGATCCTAACAGCCACCTTCCAGGGCAAAAACCCCACTGCCGGGCCCCACAATACGTTCCTAAAGTTCACAGACTTCATTCCCTTCCCTGT
>NW_028027055.1:0-611 GCF_054177405.1 Leptonychotes weddellii
TGCCAGAGAAGAAGGGGAACGTAAAGATTGGATCATCAGCAGGGTTGGAACCGAGAACCGTGAACAGCTATTGGGATGAGAAATACTCTTAGGGGTAAGAACTTAACAGCTTCACAACAGAACAGCTTTACGAAGCCAGGGACAGGGATGGAAGTGTGACATCTCTGAGGACCAGCTAGCAGTGCTCGGCCTTCTGCATCAAGGACAGCAGCACAAAAGCCGAAGCTGCCTCTGGACCCCAGCGTGCCTCCTGTGGGGGCCTCAGTTCCAGGGTCTGCACAAGTTGGGAATTTTGAGCAGGAATTAGCTGCAAAAGCTGATCTGGAGCTGACTGGCGCCCCAAAGGCCCCAGCCCAGGGGAAAACAGCATTGCACCAGGAGAGGTGTCTGCACCACTCGGGGTGTTTCTGGGACCCCAGGGCAGGACAATGCTTAAGACAGATGAGCTCAGGGCACCTGTGGAAACTCACCGCCATGAAGATCAATAGACTCAATAAAAGGAGACATCCTATCCAAGGAGGTGCAGATAATGGATAAATCAAAATGTGCTTTTGAAAATTCTCACCAAAATACTAGCCAATAGGATCCAACAGTACATTAAAAGGATTATT
>NW_028027056.1:0-611 GCF_054177405.1 Leptonychotes weddellii
TCTAAGTCCCTGTCCAGAGCCCACGTGAAAGGGAACCTCAGTTTTGTCTTCATTCTTCCTGGGCCCACTCACACACAGACTCAGATGGGAAGGAGCTATATGGTCTTTTCCACTGCGTATATTTGCCAGTATAATCAGATGTCGAGAAAAATGTATGTCATCAAATAAAGAAGTCGGTATGTCCCAGAAACTTCTGTAGGAGGGGGAAAGACTCAGAAAAACCACAGGGAAGTAGACGAACTCCCAAGCTGATAGGGAGTTGCCATTGCTGTGTGTTGTCTTTGCTCAGCAGTAAAGCCGACTCAACACCAGGGCTTTTTAAAAAATCATCAGTTCCTGCGTGTTAGTGCAGGTTTAGCTGCAGTCTTCAGGCCTCTGATGCTCATCGTTCTGCGTGAGAGATGTGTGAAAAGACGGAATGCGTTCTTGTGTGAGTGTGGGGATAAAAGCAGGAGGAAGGGTGGGAGAAGGAGAATATAGAAAGCAGAATTAAAGCAAAATTTGAGACAGATGGCAGGAGAGGAAACTAAGACATTTCCTTTCTTGGTGTAACTGAGGCAATGGATCGGAGCTGAGTGTTGAGCTCCAGAAGACCGCTGTGTGAGAAGCCC
>NW_028027057.1:0-611 GCF_054177405.1 Leptonychotes weddellii
GACCCAAATAATCCAGGATAATCTCTCCATCTCAAGATCCTTAATTTAATCACACCTGCAAAGTACTCTTTGCTATCTTAAGTATATGGCACTCTGATCTCCTGCTGTTGCTTTCCATTGGCTCAATCCATTGGCCCCACCTTCCATTGGCCTAACCCATCCGGAAGCCAGAGAGCCAGGAGTCCAGGTGCTACAGTCTATAGGGCAGAGAATGGATCTGGGGTGGGGCTAGGGGGTAAGCAGAGAATAACAAGCCCGCTGGAGCTTCGCCACTCAAGGTGCAGTCTGCCAGCCGGCACCATCAGCATCACCCGGGGCTGTTGCAAATGCAGTCTCAGGTCTGACTTCAGCCCTACTGAATCAGAATCTGCATTTTTACAAGATCACCAGAGGAGGCATTTGTAGTTTGAAACATGATGCACTGGAGGATTTCTATGAGCAGAAAAAGGCCACCGGAAATGATACTCGGTCTTGGGTCAGTTCTTGTCTGCAGACATGGATTTGAGAATCACCTGACGTCACAAGAGCAGCCACGAGGAGTAAGAAAAATCCAAAGGCTGGATTTCAAAGAACAGGACAAGCGTCATCCCACAACGACTTAGAAACAGCTT
>NW_028027058.1:0-611 GCF_054177405.1 Leptonychotes weddellii
TGGGAGATTAGCTGCATTCAGGTCCCTGGTAATAGCCTCCCTACTCCCCATGCCTCTTGCCCTGTCACTTTAAAGACCCTTCGAGCTCCTACTCTGGGACACGTGGCCTCCTTTGACCTACCAGGCAGTTGTGACTTGGTGTAAGCAGAGGTCTGAATAGGTGTTTGTGCATTCTGCCACCACCATGTGAACATTCCTGGGCTGGCCTGCTGAAGGGCCGTGGACACACATGGAGAATCATGCTGGCCCCCGGCCATATGTCAGCCAATCCAGTGGCACGAGCGAGCCTAGAACAGAACTGCCCAGTTGATCCACAGACTCCCAACAAATAATAAATGATGTTCTAGGTCATTAAATTTGGGGTTGATTTGTTTCTCAGCAATAACTGACTGAGTGAGCTTATCAGACACCTCTATCTCGAATACCGTATGACAATTTCAGTGAAAGAACAGGGCTTCTGTCTTAAAAGTAGCCCCATGGGGGGGTGCCTGGGTGGCTCGCTGGTGTTGAGCATCTGACTCTTTTTTTAAATTAATTTTATTTTATTCTGTTATGTTAATCACCATACATTACATCATTAGTTTTAGATGAAGTGTTCCATGATTCATTGT
>NW_028027059.1:0-10613 GCF_054177405.1 Leptonychotes weddellii
AGATGATGGACTCTGAAAAACAAACTGAGGGTTCTAGAGGGGAGCGGGGTGGGAGGATGAGTTAGCCTGGTGATGGGTATTAAAGAGGGCACGTTCTGCAAGGAGCACTGGGTGTTATGCACAAACAATGAATCATGGAACACTACATCAAAAACTAATGATGTAATGTATGGTGATTAATATAACAATAAAAAATAAAAATAAATAAAAAAATAAAAATTAGCCAATTTAAGAACTTAACTATACATAAAATACACAAAACATAAAACAGCAGTTTAGAAAATTAACAAGAAAAAAAAATTAACAAGAGTGATAGTTAGCTGTGAATCTAAAACAGATTAGAAAACCAGTATGTATAATTTTAAACTTTAATGTTAGTTACAGACAAGTTATTACAGTAATCTCTATTTTTGTGAACAGATTAATTTTTTCTAAATTTGGGAAATAACTATATTCTAAAACTATTGGAAAAAACATAAAAATATATTTACTGATATAGGAATAGTATCCAAAAGTTATTGCTAAGTCAATCAAAAAATAGTTTACACAAGGTTGGGGGGAGAGATTAATTTCATGGTTTACTCTATTAGTTTACCAGGGATGCTGTAACAAAGTACCACAATCAAACTGCTTAAACAGAGAAATTTATTCTCACAGTTCTGAAACTGAGATCGAGGTATCTGAAGAGCCATGCTCCCTCTAAACATGCTAGGGAAGGATGTGTTCCAGGCCTCTCCCCTTGATTCTAGTAGTTTCTTGGCTTGTGGCAGCAATATTCATATGACATCCTCCCTGTGTATCTATTTGTGTCCAACTTTCCCCTTTTTATAACGGCACCCATTATATTTTATTAGGGGCACACTTTATTCCACTATGACATCATCTTAAGTAATTATATCTGCAACCCTATTTCCCAATAAGGTCACATTCTGATTTATTGGGGGTTAGACTTTAACATATGAATTTTCAGGGGACACAGTTCAACCCCTAACATTTACTTATGGAGAGAGTATGGAGGGAAGGAAGGGACTTTCATTCTAATACCAGAAGGAGTGCTATTGTAGATGCACACCCAATTCCTTTCTGCTCAGCTTTCCCACTTGTACAAAAGGAGAAGTACTTCAGCTGAAGAGTGAGCTCAGGAAGAGAACATTAAGCATACCCTGTTGGACTTTTTTGACTGATCTATTATCAGGTCCCCTGGCTTTTTCCCTCTGAGCTAAAAATACAACATGAATAAAAGAATGAATGAATAAGAAAACAAATAGACAAATCCTAACTGGTAAAACATACCAAAATATTACCTCTATTTAATCTGGGTGCTGGCAATACATGATTATTATTTTATTATTTATTTGTATCATTTATAATGCATCTCTTATAATTGTGTAATTTTAAGTTAGAAAGCAAGATTCAGCTTCTCCCTCCACACATATATGTATGCTGTATATATTTAATAGGTAATAACTATAACATTTTCTTAGTATTTACTTTGTGCCACACACTATTTTTTTTTTAAAGATCTTATTTATTTATTTCACAGAGAGAGAGCAGGAGAGCACAGGCAGGGGGAATGGCAGAGGGAGAGGAGGAAGCAGGCCCCCACTGAGCAGAGAGCCCCATGTGGGGCTCGATCCCAGAACCCTGGGATCATGACCTGAGCCGAAGGCAGACGCTTAACCGACTGAGCCACCCAGGCGCCCCTGTGCCACACACTATTATAAGTGATTTCTATGAAGTAATATTTATGACAGGTGGATGTATTGATTGATGGATAAATGGATCAATGGATGGCAATTATAATTCATCTTTCTAAACATTCTGATGATCTGGGTTTGTGTAGCTACTGCTATCAATGAATCTGTTATCTTGGGTCATGAGGTATCATATTCCCCTAGAAGAGTCTTAGTTTGCTTCAAGCAAACACCCATACCAAATTATTTGAAGAGTACACACTTTTCACCAGCTATACATTAGCTTTTTAAGTCCAGATGGAAATAGGAGGCAATAAAGAGATGAACAAATGAATCTGAATAGCTACAATGAAAAAGCAAAAATAAAGAAACAAACAACAGGGGGTGGGGGTGGGGGTTAAATAGGTGATGAAAATTAAGGAGTGCACTTGTCCTGTTGAGCACAGAAGTACTGGGTTAATATATTATACACCTGAAACTAATATAACACTGTATGTTAACTAACTGGAATTAAAATAAAAACTTAAAGAAGGAGAAACAAACAAAACAATAGAAAAACCCTAGTGGCCAATGGGGAAATGACAGACATAGGTCTCTCACAAGTACAAGGATTCTAAGTACTCTGTATCCTTAAATCTTAAGATCTATATCCTGATATTACCCTTTAGATTTCCCAGGTGCTAGCTCAGATCTCCTAATTCTAGTCTATATCTTCTGTCCTAATGGATTCAAAAGACCTCTGTGACTCAAGAAATTATATATCTTTGAGACAGTATTCTAGTGGTCTATGTGGTCTTGATACCCACACCAACAGAGGGTACAGAAATTCACAGTACAGTTTTCTAAATTTCCTCTTCAGAATGTACATATGTAATATATAATTCTTTCTCTAAATTTAGAAATCCATCACATCTTTCCATACTATATTAGGATACAGTATAGGCTTCACTGGGATAGAATTCTCTTCTACTCACTTAATATGCAGAGTAACTCCACATGGTAGATAGGTTTTTTACTTCTTTTTACACATTAGAAAACCAAGGTTCATAGAGGTTAAGTAACTCTCTCAAGGTCACATTGTCCAAACACTGGAGCCAAGATCTGAACTATGTAGTAGGATTCTAGAGCCAGACTGTTCAACATTATGCTCTATAACACCTACTTGATGATATCAAATATGGCACTTCTGAGACAAAGAAGAGCTATTTTCACTGACCTAGCAAAGCTGCTAGGCTTTGATATCTTAAAAATATATTCATTTAAAAATTTTCTGGGCTCAAACTCAGTGTACTACTTTGATATGACCTCACCTCAATGGGGTCAACCATTTTTATGATATGTATTTGAGAAAGCTAATTTAATACTTTCAGCATAGGACATTGATTTTCAAGTCAAGTTCTTTAAAAACACTGAATTAAATAAAAATTGGTCTCAGCTTATGAAATCAAATATCACTAACAGTCATTGGGGAAGTACAATAATGATTTTAGCTCTGTGAATCTGAGTCAGCCTAAAAGCAAGAGGATTAGGCTTAAAAACAGGGATGAAGAAATGCATTTGAGTAAACGTTCTATCCAGCTGAACTTTGTAGATTTGAAATTTACCCATACATCTAGACAGTTTTTAAAAGGTTTCCTGATATATAAATGTCGCTTTTGAGTTTTATGGTAGTAGAGGTGGGTCTGAGCCGCTTCACTCTTAAATCCCTGTCTATCTAATATTCTGGACAGTTTGCTAAAAACAATAAGGGTTCAAGTGCAGGCTGCTGGCACTCAGCTCTTTTGTCTACTGCTTATCCTTGTGACACAGAAAATCTACTAGTTCTTCTTTGGCATTGACAGCCCAAACTGTGGACTTGCTCAGTGAAGAAGTACTCAAAAACACAGCCTCAGGAAACTGCAGGATTTCTTCACGCTGTCAGTCTGTCATATAGTTCCAGATTAGCCCTTTCTTATGTAGGGGCCCCAGTATGGGCCACTTTGGCATAAACATCATTTCCAGTTAAAAGCAATCAAAACTCAGAAGGTTCAGGAGAAGCTCTTTACCTCCTCCCCCCACCCCCCAACTGCCTGCTAGTACCAGGAAGAGAGCTATTAACAGATATTCCTCCTTACCTAAACAATGTATCTACATAATAGAGCAAACCTTTGTTTCCCAAACATCTCCTCTCATCTTCTGCTAATGGTCTTTCTCCCTTTGGTATCCTCAGATCCCTACTCTTCTCCTTAGCTTTTATAAGCTTCATGTTGCCTGACTGTCATTGGAATTTCCATATCTGTGTAGATTCCCCATAGGTAGCCTATTAAATTTGATTTTCTCCTGTTAGTCTGTCTCATATCAATTTGATTCTTAGTCCAGCTAGAAGGAATTTAAAGGGTAAAGGAAATTCTTCCTCCCCAACAAAAGTCTGAATACCTTCCTAGCAGTGGGTGAAAAAAGGCAATGAAAATCTACTGATTATTTGAAAAAGAGCAAAAAAAAAAAAAAGCCTATGATCAAATAACAGAGAATTCAAAATTGGAATTTAGAAGTGAGGGGAGCTACCAGGAAGAGACATATAATGGGAAATGGGAAAAGTAGAAATTATTGAATGAGAAAGGAGGAGCTTCAGAAAGAACTTAGGTTAGAATTAAAAGGGGAGGACTACATATTCAACTGTGAGGGAAGATAATAACATCAAGAATACTAACAAAGTTGCTCTTGTTTTTGAAGTTCAAGATGGAAAGGCATCTTTGGGCAACTAGCTCTTAGGAAGGAACACTAAAAAAAATTATCTATAAATTTGATAGCTACTCCTATTTCAAACAAATCACAAGAAGAGAACCAGAAAGGACATAAGAAAGATCCAACATTGGTTATCATATAGACACTTAACAAATGAGGCAAGGCTTGGAGAGTTTTCATTGCTTACTAAGAATAAGCTGAGGTATGAAGATCTCCATCTCCCCAACACTGTTTTTCCTTTAAGATATATAAATGTTTATACACATGTCCACACAATGACCTAATCCTACCCCCAAATTCCAAATATGCTTCTAAAAGGAGAAGACAATAAAAAGAAATGACAGTTTTTGTTTTTTTGTTTTTTTCCTCATTTAGTACCAGTCCTAAAGAGTAAAATGGCAGCTTTTAACAGACATTTCTTTTTTTTTTTTTTTTTAAAGATTTTATTTATTTATTTGACAGAGAGAGAGAGAGGGAACACAAGCAGGGGGAACAGCAGAGGGAGAGGGAGAAGCAGGCTTCCCGCACAGCAAGGAGACCGATGCCGGGCTCGATCCCAGGACCCCGGGATCATGACCTGAGCCGAAGGCAGACGCTTAACTGACTGAGCCACCCAGGCGCCCCTTAACAGACATTTCTTTTTTTTTTTTTTTTTTTATTTATTTGCGAGAGAGACAATGAGAGACAGAGAGCATGAGAGGGAGGAGGGTCAGAGGGAGAAGCAGACTCCCCGCTGAGCAGGGAGCCCGATGTGGGACTCGATCCCGGGACTCCAGGATCATGACCTGAACCGAAGGCAGTCGCCCAACCAACTGAGCCACCCAGGTGCCCCCTTAACAGACATTTCTAAGGTGACAGGACAGGGAGCAAAAAGGAGGACAGTGTAACCAATTAAAATTTTAGAGGACATTTAGATAAAAAGTTTAACTAAGGGCCAAGGCTCTTAGGTCATCACCCTCAGCTGCACAACAGTGCCAAGGAATTTGTAATGACCAAAAAGGAAACCAGAGTTCACATCAACAATGCATGGCTAAGATCTCTCTGTTCAACAGTTTCTTCAAGAAAGCATTGATTCCTAGCGCACCCACACTCCAGCTAGAAGCAGACGCATTCTAAAAGAATGCCAGAACTGGAACAAACCTTAAGATGAAGCAGTCCTAACTTCTCCATTTTCTGAGGAAGAAACCAAAGTCCAGAACAGTTAATGTCACATGGCCAAGGTCAACAAAGAAAGTCCACAGTGGAAACAGGTCTCAAAACCTGGAGTTTGTATAATGATTATACAAACCAATGTCAAGGGCTGTTCTAATTTGTAGCATTCTGCCCTGTTAGTACCTTCAGAACACTTGTAAGTCTATGATTGCCACCTTTATTTCAGAACAATATGACCTCCTTTCCCACAGTTCTTTCCCACCCACTGCGCACATATCCAGATTTATGGGGATATTAAAGAAAACAAACTTCAGGAGGATACATATTTTTTCCTATCAAAATAGAAACAGCTGATGAATGTAATAGAGAAAGAGTATGCAGACTTGTAGTTACTCTTTTAAGAAGGTGAACAAGTTTTGTTTTGTGATGAATTATTACTCTGATCTCCACTTAAGTTTTCATAAACCAAGTAATTTGTAAATGGAATATATTTATGCTTGGATTCTTTTTCTCTTAGTTACCAATGTATAATGCAGAAGTTTTAAAATTAATTGCTTTTATGAAACTATATTTTCTCCATTAATCAACTTTTACTTTGACAACTGTTGATGCAGGAAAGACATTAGGGTTCGAAGCCAAAGGCCAAGAAAGAATTCTTGAGATGTCTTTGGTGCAAAAAGGTGGTTTTATTAAAGCACGGGGACAGGACCTGTGGGCAGAAAGAGCTGCACTGGGATCATGAGGAGTGGCCCATTATATACTTTCAAGTTGGTAGGTGGTTATAGATGGGGGCATTCTCTAAGGAAGTTTGAAAGCAAGGTTTCCTGGATCTTGAGGGGGTTAGTTACTATTGGGAAAAGGTCCTTTATTACTGTCTAATAAAACCTTAGTCATGAAACCCTTTAGATGTATATCAGTGGGTCAAATGCTTGAGGGATAATTGCCACCATGTATCTTGGTGGGGAGACATAAAGGACGTTTCCAAAGGAATTTTTATATGTTAAAGTAGACTTACAGGATCCTAGGGGTAGGGCTAAAATTGGCTTTTGCCCTTAGCATAGTGTCAATATCCAGGCAGCTGAGTTTTTAGAGGAATGTCACTCTGCCTGTTTCAAGGACTTGTCAGTGGGATATAGGTAATAAGGAAACTTAATTTTTTCTTTTGCCTTTGTTTCCAACATCACTGTGATTTTTAAAAATACAGATGTGAGAAAGAACTACTACTTTGAGACTTTTTTTCTCTAGTATGAACACCTTAGCCAAATGAAAGAACTTGTCCCTTAAACTTCTCATAAGACCTAGGAGAAACTAACAGACAAAAATCGAGAAATACCAGCCTCTTTAACTTTTTTTCACTCTAAATATATGATCTCTCAATAGGCAGGAGATTTATGAGTATATGTAATTAAACTGGCCACAAGAATACTGATTATTGAAATGAAAGATGTAAAGAAGTCCATGTGAGTTAAGAAGTCAATATCTCTCAACACATGGTTATGGCTCATTTAGAAACAGAACAACACAAAATCTTCCATTCCCTAGCATTCTCATGCTGGCTCAATTTTAATTCTTCACTTTGCATAAAGCTGAGTTTGTCTCTTACAAGATCAAGTGTTAGAGCAAACACTGCCACAGGTTATTTCTGGTGGTAGTCAAGGCCATCACATGAATTCTCATTATGAATATCAAGACAGATTTTTACTTGAGTCTGAATGTGTAAAAGTGCATGTATTAGCCTCTCTACAGCATTCATAACCATTAATAAAGGGGAGATAATACCACTCAGATTGAATCTTTACTTGTAGAGACAATACAAAAGAGATCAGAAAAGGTCAGAAAATTCACTAGCAGAGTCAGGAATGAGTCAATATTTTATTTTCATTTGAATAAGAGAGCTAAAGGCTGAAAGAATAAGTGGACATCCAACAATGAATAATTATACTACCCCCACATTTGGGACTGGGTACAAAAGTGAAAGGGTACATTATTTAGTGTAGTAATTAATTGAAAACAAGCAAGGAGCAAAAGCTTGGATCGCTAAGGACTTACTGCCTCCCAGGTTGGAGGATGGAGGGACAAGAGAGATGAAGAATGCACCTCTCTTGTTCCCCCACCCTTCCCTTTGACTAGACTGCTACTTCTGGATTCCTGTCTACCCCTGAGCAAAAGTGAGCAAAACATGTCTCTCTCTGCTTAGCCTTAGCTACCTGAGCTCTTCCTCTTGCTTTCTTTCTCTGCTTCAGGAAGGCACAACGTGAAGAGGAACACCTTGAAGGAAATATCTTGTCTTCTTTACTGGTCAACATAGGAAGAGATAGAATCTCAAGACCTACTACTCTTTGCAACTGGCAAGTGACAATATTAACAGATGATAGGGTTTCAGTCTGATGTCATCAACTGTGTTTGTGACTCCTTAGAAGATTCATTTTTCTCAACTCAGTAGCCACTTTTACATGTTTCTGATCACTTTTATTAAGTAAAAATAAGCCATTTCCATATGAGTCATCTATGAAGAGGGCACTTTTCTAAAAACTGCTATATTAACATATAAATTAAAAAACAACTCTTTGAATGCTGAATTTTAAACACCTGTTTAAAAACAATTGAAAAAATCAGTATGGTTTATTTCTCTTTATTCCCAAATTTTAAAGAGGATTATTCTTAAATTACTTTGGAAGGTAAAACTTGGGTTAACTCCTTGACTAAATCACACTTCTTAGATCACACAATATACACTTTTAAAAATATTTCCTCAAGGAAAAACCTCTGTCTAAATAATAGTCTCTAACCAAAGGAAAATGCAAATAGCACCTATAGGATAATACTAACATATAAGAACTAACTTAGGAGAGGGGCGCCTGGGTGGCTCAGCTGGTTAAGCGACTGCCTTCGGCTCAGGTCATGATCCTGGAGTCCCGGGATCGAGTCCCACATCGGGCTCCCTGCTCAGCAGGGAGTCTGCTTCTCCCTCTGACCGTCCTCCCTCTCATGTTCTCTGTCTCTCATTCTCTCTCTCTCTCAAATAAATAAATAAAATCTTAAAAAAAAAAAAGAACTAACTTAGGAGAAAAATCTGAAGCCAAGTCCCAACCAGTGTGGCTTTAAGAAGGAAACAGGATACATCAGGGAGATAATGAAGTACAGTTGACCCTTAAACAACACGAAGTTAGGAACACTATACGCACAGCATCGAAAATCCAAGTATAACTTCTGACCCCCCCAAACTTAATTATTAATAAGTTTACTGTTGACTGAAGACTTACTGATAACATAAACAGTGTATTAATTCATATTTTGAATGTTGTATGTATTATATACTGTATTCTTAGAATAAAGCAGGAAAAAGAAAATGTTAAGGGAATCATAACGAAAATACATTTACAGTGGTATACCATATTTATCTAAAGAAAATCCATGTATGGAAGGACCCACAGTTCAAACCCATGATGTATTCAAGGGTTCAAATGTACATTGACAATGTATTGCATTTGGCAAGCAGTGATGACACAGGATTTCATTTACTTATCTTGGATGAATCCTTAAGACAATGCATCTCGTGATGAAAACAATGATGTGGCAACAAAAAATATGGAAAGAGAAGCCCCTGATATTCTCAAATGAGTCAGTTTAGTGCAAGCTTTCTGAGAATCTACACTGGGGAGAGCAGAAGATAATGATTTCACTGGCAGGGAAGAACCATGATGATACAGACCAGATAAGCCCTTGAAGGAACTCTAAGGCACAGCATCTCCACTTTTCACTGTTCACTGATGAAAATATATCAACTACAAGTAAAGTCCTCTACTACATTAAAGCCCACAAAAGGGCCCTCTAACTGGAACCAAATCAGCAGCTGTTAAAGGACTAGGATATTAAAATATTCTGGTATTACATGTTGCCAAAGATACCATCATTGGGATCAACATCATGATCTTCATGTAGTGGTCACCATGACCAAGTCACTCAAACAAGAGTGAAGACAAGTGATCCAGCTAAACAGGATATGACCAATTTAGCTCAGACAATGATCAGTCTATCTGTGCAAGAAGGCAAGTCCGTTAAAAGTTTTATGACCCCTGAGAGGTGAATGTCTGAGAAAAAGGTGACCTCGAAAGAAGGGTCAGCAGCCCCCTGCATGGGGATCCATGCATGTAGCTTCCAGTTGGTTTTATTTTCTTTCTTGATTTTGTATATGCCTGTGATATTTTATCACAGTGTACCCAGTATATCCTGGGAAGTGTTTGTTCATTTTTTTTTAAGATACTCACATACATCTTAATTTTAATAAGATCTTCTATCTACATATTTATTTGGTAATGAAAATTGAAATTGCACATCAAAGAATTTTAGAGTAGTTCAGATTTGTGAAAAGCAGAAAAGCTAGCAAACATACCCTGCCCTAATTTAGGCATATGCTCTAGCCAAACCATCCAATGTTCTAAGGTATCTATCTCGTGTAGAATTCTTGATAGACAGGTTATGTTATTTTATTACATTTGTTGATTATATAAAACAGGCAATATATGCAATATAGTTACAGAATATATTTCTGTTTTCTACTCTTTGTAAATATGAAGGTCAATAAGTAGCTTATGATACTCAGGGTGGAAATATATGATCATATTATAGGTTACCTACAGACTTAAGAGGTTTTCCTAAGGTTACTATGGGAAAAAAATCTTGATTGAAATTCTACCAAACAGGTGACAATATTTGCACAAGTAACACAGTTACTTTATGGCACAGACTTAACCACCACCAAGATCTTACAATAATGCACCATACTATTTATTTTCTTCATGAAAGTATTTTGAGAAAATTAAGTTTGAAATAGGTAAATAAGGGGCGCCTGGGTGGCTCAGTTGGTTAAGCGACTGCCTTCAGCTCAGGTCATGATCCCAGGGTCCTGGGATCGAGTCCCGCATCAGGCTCCCTGCTCTGCGGGGAGCCTGCTTCTCCCTCTCCCACTTCCCCTGCTTGTGTTCCCTCTCTCGCTGTGTCTCTCTCTGTCAAATAAATAAATAAAATCTTTAAAAAAAAAAA
>NW_028027060.1:0-611 GCF_054177405.1 Leptonychotes weddellii
GACCACACACCTAATGAGTCCTCAGTACCAGGGCAAAAGTTGGGGAGTGTGGTCTTAGTTTGTGTGGATGTGATTGGCTGGGATGACATGGTATTCCAAGAATCATGTGTGTTCAGGAAAGACTCAGCTGGTGTAAAAGTAGAAATGAAAGGAAATTTGAGAGATCCCAGAAATTTGGCACCTTAAAGGGAGGGAAAGCCCAGTATTTTGAGACCCCAACTAGGAAGAGGGAAGATTTTTAAAAGGTTTGACCAATAAAGGCTCAGTAGAACTTTGTTGGATAAAGCACTCAGGGAAAACATCTTAATTTTGAGGGGCGCCTGGGTGGCTCAGTCGTTAAGCATCTGCCTTCAGCTCAGGTCATGATCCCAGGGTTCTAGGATCAAGCCCCACATTGGGCTCTGTGCTCAGCGGGAAGCCTGCTTCTTCCTCTCCCACTCCCCCTGCTTGTGTTCCCTCTCTCCTGTCTCTCTCTCTCTCTCTGTTAAATAAATAAATAAATAATCTAAAAAAAAAATCTTAATTTTGGCCTTTTTGTTCAAGCTGGTAGCTGGTAGGCTGGTAGCTGCCTTTACATCGAGAGAGAGGCAAGGGAGGGGGGTGAGAAAGCA
>NW_028027061.1:0-611 GCF_054177405.1 Leptonychotes weddellii
ACATGAAAATAACTATGAAAAGAAAATATAACTTTTTAAATTAAAATAAGATTTTATAAATTTAAAAAATCAAACACAGATACTGATGGGACCTTAGCATAACTTTATTTTGTCATATAACTACCTTACTTAATTTTTCATTGTCTATATCATATCACTTTATTATTATTATATTTTGATTGAGATAGAATTTATATAAATAATTTTAAATAATAATTCAGTGGCATTTAGCATATGCATTATTATGTTGTGCAACCACGATCCTACCTAATTCCAAAATATTTTCATCACTTCAAAAGAAAACTAAATACCCATTAAGCAGTTACTACCCATTCCCTTCCCCCCAGGCCCAGACAACCACCTACTATTTGCTTTCTGTATCTACAGATTTTCCTATTTGGGAAATTTCATATAAATGAAATCACACAAGGTAAGACCTTTTATGTTTGGCTTATTTCTGTTAGCATTATGTTTTAATGGTTCATCTGTATGGCAACATGCATTAGTTCTAATCTGTTAATGAACATTTGGGTTATTTCTACCTTTTGGCTATTGTGAGTAATGTACTATGACAACTGGTGTACAAGTATCTGAATCTCTGTTTTTAATAA
>NW_028027062.1:0-611 GCF_054177405.1 Leptonychotes weddellii
CGCCTGGGTGGCTCAGTTGGTTAAGCGACTGCCTTCGGCTCAGGTCATGATCCTGGAGTCCCGGGATCGAGTCCTGCATCGGGCTCCCTGCTCGGCAGGGAGTCTGCTTCTCCCTCTGACCCTCCTCCCTCTCATGCTCTCTGTCTCTCATTCTCTCTGTCTCAAATAAATAAATAAAATCTTTAAAAAAAAAAAAAGATCTATCCATATTGTCACAAATGGCAGAATTTCCTTTTTTTAAATGGATAAATAGTATTCCATTATTTGTAAGTATGTATGTATCGAGATATATAAATATATATCCTACATTTTCCTTATTCATTTATTCATTTATTCACTCATTAATGGACACTTAGGTTGTTCCATGTCTTGACTATTGTAAATAATGCTGCAATGAACATGGGTGTGCAGGTATCTTTTCAACATAGTGAGTTTATTTCCTTTGTGTATATATCCACGTGTGGAATGGCTGGTTCATATGGTAGTTCTATTTTTAATTTTTTGAGGAACCCCCATATTATTCTCCAAAGTGACTTGCCAGCTATTTATTTATTTATTTTTACAGATTCTTTTTTTTTTTTTAAGCAGTAAGTCTTTTACCTGAAAGCAAC
>NW_028027063.1:0-611 GCF_054177405.1 Leptonychotes weddellii
GCCATAGGTTACAACATACTGCAAACACTTCTTCCTTGTCTGTGATTTATCCCTTTACCCTTTTAAAGTTATTCTTTGATTAAAGAGGTTCTTAATTTGATCCTTGGAAGTCTTTAATTTTAGTGAAGCCCCAGCTTAATTACCTTTATGGTTGGTAATTTTTGTGTCCTGGTTATCACACTAATTTTAATTTATACCAGCTTATCACCAACCACAGGAAACTCTACTCCTATACAGGTCTGTCCCCAACCCTTTCAGTCTGATGGCACAAAATCACATTGTTTTACATTGTGTGTCCAAAAACAGACTAGCAATTGTGTTTTAAGGCATTACGCTCTTGAATTAGATGGCAAACCATGGATTGCCCTTTCCGGAGACCTTTATTTCCCTGCGTGGCTGGGAAGGGCTGCTGGTGCCCTTCGCTTCTCCCGCAGGACTCCCAGAGCGCTGGGCGGGGCATGGCTTCCGCGCAGCTGTGAACACCCAAATTTCCCCACTTCTGAAGCACAGTTAGGGCTCTTGGTTGGCTGTCTTCCCTTGGGCACCAGCGATGGTTCAGCCCCCGGCCGTCCACTCCTTCCTCTCTATTGCTCTAACTCGGCTATCACGGG
>NW_028027064.1:0-611 GCF_054177405.1 Leptonychotes weddellii
ACCACAGTCAAGAGGTTATACTGGTAAATGAATGATCTAGCATTCAGGTTTACGGACTGAATCAGCAGGGGCAGAGCTACTTCTGAATTCCCCTGAAGACTTATGCTCAAGCAGGGGGTTGAGAGAGTAGGGAGTATTGCTGACACTGAAGTCACAAAACCAAGAGGCAAAGGAAGCCCTTGGTGATCCGGTGATGCCACCTGGGCTTTAAGATATACCCTCAAGGGCCCATGGGAATCTGAGCTGGACAAGGGACTTGGGGGGATGTGATAATCCCTTTCAGGGTTGGTCAGAAACCTCTCCCCACTTTCTCCAGGTCTTTCTTTTTAAATTCCAGGATAGTGAACACAGTGTTATATTAGTTTCAGGTGTACAATGTAGTGATTCAACAAGTCCATACATTACCCAGTGCTCATCACAGCAAGTGCACTCCTTAATCCCCATCACCTATTTCACCCATCCCCCCCTTTGGTAACCATCATTGTGTCTCTAGGTCTCTTAAAGGCCCGATTTTTTTTTATTATGTTATGTTAATCACCATACATTACATCATTAGTTTTTGATGTAGTGTTCCATGATTCATTGTTTGCGTATAACACCTAGTGCTCCAT
>NW_028027065.1:0-611 GCF_054177405.1 Leptonychotes weddellii
TGCCAGAGAAGAAGGGGAACGTAAAGATTGGATCATCAGCAGGGTTGGAACCGAGAACCGTGAACAGCTATTGGGATGAGAAATACTCTTAGGGGTAAGAACTTAACAGCTTCACAACAGAACAGCTTTACGAAGCCAGGGACAGGGATGGAAGTGTGACATCTCTGAGGACCAGCTAGCAGTGCTCGGCCTTCTGCATAAAGGACAGCAGCACAAAAGCCGAAGCTGCCTCTGGACCCCAGCGTGCCTCCTGTGGGGGCCTCAGTTCCAGGGTCTGCACAAGTTGGGAATTTTGAGCAGGAATTAGCTGCAAAAGCTGATCTGGAGCTGACTGGCGCCCCAAAGGCCCCAGCCCAGGGGAAAACAGCATTGCACCAGGAGAGGTGTCTGCACCACTCGGGGTGTTTCTGGGACCCCAGGGCAGGACAATGCTTAAGACAGATGAGCTCAGGGCACCTGTGGAAACTCACCGCCATGAAGATCAATAGACTCAATAAAAGGAGACATCCTATCCAAGGAGGTACAGATAATGGATAAATCAAAATGTGCTTTTGAAAATTCTCACCAAAATACTAGCCAATAGGATCCAACAGTACATTAAAAGGATTATT
>NW_028027066.1:0-611 GCF_054177405.1 Leptonychotes weddellii
ATATAGGGAGGGACACACACACACACAGATCTGCCATGTGGTTCTGGAAACAGCATTAACAGCTGTGCATATTACAGAATGGCTGAGCTTGGGTGGAATGCTTTCACACGCATAATACACTCAGGTGTCCCTTCTGATGTGTGAGTCTCCCCATCCATAAGCATCACCTAGACTAGGAAACCCATAACAATTGTACACCTCCTGGAGTAAGCCTTTGGTCAAACAGAGGATCAGAACCCATCAGAACCCACTGCCTTGGAAGGTTGGGGGGGTAGGGCACCATTTCTGCATTCTCCCCCCAGGCACCTGAATAAATGGCACTTTTTCTCATGGAGACTTCCTCCTGGTTCTTCTGCCCACAGGGAGGCTGCTTTCAGAGTGCAGATCATCCATGTTGTATAATTAGGATGTTATTAACTACTAAATTGTTCTCAGTGCAATTCCAGCACAGGGTATAGTTGTGAACAATGCTGCCTAACTCACTAGCTGAGTCATTTGTGTGTAGGACTCAGGTCCATGATTAAACAGCAGGAGGGCTTGCTTTTCCTCTGTTTGAGCTCCCCACGCCTGCCCCAGTGCCTGGAACGGGGTGACACACACTGAGGGTGCTC
>NW_028027067.1:0-611 GCF_054177405.1 Leptonychotes weddellii
CACTCTGAAGCAAGACAGGCCTGTGCACAGCATAGGTGTGGTGGTACAAGGTGAGTCAAAGACAAACTTTATATTCCAACAATTAAAACATTCCTTGAACCACTAGGGCCAGTTTTCTGGTTAATTTGTTGTGTAGGCTGTTGAGTCCCCAAATGTCATTAAATAGTTGTAAAAAAATGTGATGTTCGAATAAGATTGGTAAACACCGGATTTCATTACTACAGCACTTCTAGGAGCCCTTCATATGCTAAAGGGCCTTGTGAATCACAGAGATAGAAATATGATTTGCAGATTTTCTGAAACTTAATAGACTCCTGGGGCTATATTTTGCAATGCATTTCTCTTGCACCAAAGACATTTAGGAAATGATGGCCTTGGTGTTCCTAGATCTCCATCAGGAAAAGATTTTATCCTAAAATTTCTCTATCAGCCCTTTTTTGAACACAGGTGTGCATTAGAATAACTGTAGGAGGACCAGGGTTGTCCAAGGTAAAACTTGGAGAGTGGGGGAAGGTTGAAGTGTGTGGGCCTAGTGTGGAAAAGGTAGCAGTGTTATTAGAAAGTGGATATGGATTAGTTGTACATGTATATTACAAACTCTAGGGCAACCA
>NW_028027068.1:0-611 GCF_054177405.1 Leptonychotes weddellii
GTGAGTCCTCCCTGGCTCAGCCCTCCATAGGCAGGTGCTCGGACAGCACGTGCCTCCACCGAGCCATGGAAACACCAGCCTCCTTTAGGGTGAAGAGAACCTGACCCACTCCCCCATGGGAGCCTTCTGGAAACAGCTGTGCTCCCACATCAGGCTGATGGCATTTCTAACAACTCGTGGTCAGGACGGATCGGGGAGAGGCCAGAGCACTGGGCCTCCTGCCCACCCTCCAAGGGACTCAGATGGAGAGAGACGCGGGTGGAAGGGCTGTACCCACTCTCAGATGGGGTGAGTCCCCCAAGCCCCGTGCAGGGCCCTGGGACAGGCACACGGTCGGGGTGCCTTTCCTCGGGCCACGTGCCAGGGACTGGCCTGGAGCTCTGGACCCCTGTGGGCAGGCCTATCGCCAGAGCCGCCGGCCACCGAGCCTGAGCAGGCACAGAAACCACGGGGATGCCGAGCAGAGCAGGGCCTCGTTAGAGCCGCTCGCGTCTGCGCAGATCCGAGGCTGGATGGCTCTGTAAGTACCCCGTGGCGGGGCGGGAGGTGGCACCGGGGCGAGCCTCAGCAAAGCCCTGAAGGTGGAGGTCTGAGAGCCTCGGGCAGCTGCA
>NW_028027069.1:0-611 GCF_054177405.1 Leptonychotes weddellii
CAGGGATGTGACCTTCACAAGGGACTCATTTCTGTGAGCTTCAGACTTTGCATCTGTGAAGCAAATAATCACAGCATCTACATCAAAGGATTGCAGCCAGGAGTACACTACTTAATACAGGTTGTGTTAGTTTGCTAGAGCTTCCATAACAAATTTACCACAGACAGGGTACCTTAAACAGTGGAATTTTATTGTCTTAACAGTTCTGGAGAGTAGATGTCTAAGATTAAGGGTTGCTTTTTTTCTGAGACCTCTCTCCTTGGCTTTCAGATGGCAGCCTTCCTGCCGTGTCCTCCCATGGTTACGCCTGTGTCCAACGATCTGGGTCCCAATCTTCTCTTCTCACAAGGAAACCAGTCATGTTGGAATAGGACTCACCCGTATGACTTCATTTTACCTTAATTGCCTTTTTTAAGACCCTATCCCCAAATACAGTCACATTCTGAGGTACTGGGGGTTAGGACCTCAACAAAGGGATGTGAGGAGGATACAGCATATAGTTTGGTCCATAATGCCTGTAAGCCACTGGGAAAGCTCTGCATAAGTGTGTGATCGGATTATTAATAGAAAGAAGCAGGTTTGGGACGCCTGGGTGGCTCAGTCGGTTAAGC
>NW_028027070.1:0-10613 GCF_054177405.1 Leptonychotes weddellii
TTTAAGGGCGCCTGGGTGGCTCAGATGGTTAAGCATCTGCCTTCGGCTCAGGTCATGATCCCAGGGTCCTGGGATCGAGTCCCGCATCGGGCTCCCTGCTAGGCTGGGAGCCTGCTTCTCCCTCTGCCTCTGCCTCTCTCTCGCTCTCTCTCTGACTCTCATGAATAAATAAATAAAAACATTTAAAAAAAATTTTTTTAAAAGATTTTATTTATTTATTTGTCAGAGAGAGAGAGAGCACAAGCAGGGGGAGCAGGAGGGGAAGCAGGCTCCCCACTGAGCAAGGAACCTGATGCGGGACTCGATCCCAGAACTCTGGGATCATGACCTGAACCGAAGGCAGACGCTTAACGACTGAGCCACCCAGGTGTCCCTAAATGATTTCTTAAAACAAAACTTGGCATTTACATTCTACTGGTTCCAGGACTCTTAATGTCAGTCTGAAATCATTTCTCACACCAGCCCTGACCACCCACCTGTAGGCAGGTCAATCATAGGTACCAGTGGTACCTTCCTCACCTGTCCTGCCAACTCGGCAACACTTTATGTAAGATAGAAATTCACCTCTTGGTTATGGTTGGAATATGGTTTTGGAATGCTTGGTGAAACTCGCCTCTAATGTCATTTATACCTAATATGTATTTTGAGGGGAGCAGTGGGGGATAACAATGGGGTGTTACATGGAGGAGTTTTTAAAACTATGATTTAATTTATGTAAAGTTTAGAGTCTACTTTTGTTTAAGACTTTTGATTGAGTCAATTCTGGTAGTGTATATATTTTAGAAAATTGTCCAGCTCATCTAGGTTTTCAAATTTGTTGATATAAAACTGTTCCCAGTGTCCTCTTAGGAGTTTCAAAAATCTGCTGCATATGTCCCATCATTCATTTTAATGCCATATATTTGTGCCTTCTCTCTTTTTTCATGGTCCTCTTACTAGAGGTTTGTGTATTAACTTCAAAGAACAAGGGTTTTTTGTTGCTGTTCTCTTTATTGCCTTTTTTTTTTGTGGTCTTGTTAATTTCTGCTCTTTCTTAATTTAAATTAATTCTTAATTTCTCCTTTAGCTTTTTATGTTTTTCTAGCTTCTTGAGTTTAGTACTTAGCTCATTTATGGTCAGTCTTTTTGATTTTTAATTAAGTATTTAGCTGCATTTAGGAAGTTTTGTTACAGAGTAATTTTATTTTTATTTCTATTTTGTAACTGTTCTGAGTTTCTCTTTAACCAGTGAGTTATCCGTTAACTCCCGCTTTTTTATTTTGTTTGTTTCTAATTTAATTGCATTTTGGTCAGAGGATGTTATCAATTATTTGGAATATTGGAGATTTTTCTGTTGTTCTCTACATAGTGACTTTTAATTGATGTTCCATGTGTGCTTAAAAAGAGCATGTGTTCTCATTGAGTATATATATTTTGTTATATACTGTTAATTGTGCCATATAAATATCTGACACTTTTGCTAGATTTTGCCTGGCTGAGCTAATGGTTTTTCAATAAGATGATGGCTTTGTTCCTTTCTCCTTATAGTCCTGACAGTTTACTTCATATATTTTCAGGGTATCTTGTTGCTTCCTAACATGTGATTGGCTTAGTCTCATGGATTAACCTTATTATGTTGTTATTTTATACTGGTTTGGGCCTTAAATTTTATTTTCTCTCAGATTAATATATCAAAACTACCTTAGGTTAGCATTTTTCCTGATGTATCTTTTTTCCAGACCTTCATTTTTAACTTTCCTGTGTTGCTTTGCTTTAAAATTATTTCTTGTGTGTATATATAGCTGATCTTTATTTTTTTCACTCAATCTGGTATTCTGTGTCTTTTAGTAATGAATTTGATCCATTTATATGTATTGTGATTACTCACATATTTGGACTTCTGCCATTTTATTTTATATTTCCTCTTAACCATGTCTTTCATTTTCTCCTTTCCTACCTTTTATTAGAGTGATTCAGTTTGCTTTTCTCCCTCCTGTGCTTCCTTCTACTGGCTAGGAATTTGTGTACTCTATTTCTTTTGTTATATTTACTATTATTATTATTATATAATATAAGAATATATTATAGCCCTTAAATATTGAAAATGTGTACCCACAGTATCTATGTTACTTAGTATCTTTATTTGCTGTCTGAAAAATACAAGGCCCTTGAAGATGTTAATTCTGATCTGCCCCAGTCTCATCTTCCAAATTATTTTTGTCTTATGTTTTTGTTTCATGTTGTTCATAAGTTTCCCTAAAGTAGACATTATTTTCTAAGAGGTATCTATTTAGATTTATTAATATTTTTACTACTGTCTTTTTTAGTGGTTTCAAGCTTACCTTTTATAACAACATTCTGGTATCCTCCTCCTTTCTATTGGGTTAATTTGGTTTCATACTTACCATTTAAATGTTGGATCTATCTGGGTTTAATTGAATATAAGAAACATGGTACAGGCCTAGCTTGGTTATATCTAAATGGCTAACCATTTGCACTCATATATTTTTATTGAATAATCCATCTTTTGTATATTTGAGTCTATTTTTGAATTCTCTATTATGTTCTAATGACAGATTTGTAGATTCAAGTATGTATGGGGACTTATTATATGATAAAGAGGGCATTTCAAAAGGATACAGGTTAATTGTTGGTCCAATGTGACACTTTTAATTACAGTATTTTTCACATCTAGTAGGATAAGTCCCCTTGTCAAAATTCTTTTTCAGAATTTTCCAAGTTATTTTCTCAGTACTATTTTTCTAGAACAACTTTGAGGTCACTTTATTAAGATCTTCTCCTAATTTCCCCCCAAAACCTAGGAGAGTTTAATTGGGATGGTGTTGGAATTATTAGTTAACACATAAAGAGAATTGATACCTTTATAATATTAAATATTTTTATTTTGATAAAAGTGTATGTTCCCATTAGTCAAGTCTTTTTATATTCCTCAGCAACATTAAAAAAAAAAACAAAACAACCCAAAACCAAGACAAAAAACTCTTATTGGAAGGCTGAATTTCCTGAGGGGAGAGTTCTTCCTATATGTTTTTTATCTCTATTTTTGTTGTTTTTTTTATGCACATTTTTTATTTGATACTTAGAGAAAACCCTATGAGGTAGGCAAATATTTTACTTTCTTTTTTTTTTTGCATTTTATTTTTTATATGTATTTTTTAAATTTATTTTTTATTATTATGTTCAATTAGCCAACATATAGTACTTTCATTTGTCAAATTAAGAAACTGATCTCAGGAAAGAAAAGGAAGGAATCCAAGATTCTAAAGTGAGTACAGTTGACTCTTGAACAACACAGGGGTTAGGGGTGCTGACCCCCTCCCCATGCAGTTGAAAATCCATGGGTAACTTTTGATTCCTCAAAAACTTCATTAATAGCCTCCTGTTGACCAGAGGCCTTCCTGATAACATAAATAGTTGGTTAACATATATTTTGTATGGGCAGCACCTGGGTGGCTCAGTTGGTTAAGCAACTGACTCTTGATTTCAGCTCAGGTCATGATCTCAAGGTCGTGAGATAGAGCTCCATGCTTGGCATGGAGCCTGCTTAAGATTCTCTCTCTCCCTCTCCCTCTGCCCCTCTCCCCCACTCTCTCTCTCAAAACAAAACAAAACAAAACATATATTTTGTATGTAATATGTATTATATACTGTATTCTTACGATAAAATAACCTAGAGAAAAGAAAAAATGTTAAGAAAATCATAAGGAAGAGAAAACATATTTACAGTACTGTACTGTATTTATATATAAAAAAATCCACATTTAAGTGGACCTGCACGGTTCAAATTCATGTTGTTCAAGGGTCAACTGTAATGGTTTTTTTTCCAGACATGGCTTTTTAAAAATTTTAATTCCAGTATAATTAGTGTACAGTGTTATAGTACTTTCAGGTATACAATATAGTGATTCAGCAATTTTATACATTACTCATTTCTCATCATGATAAGTGTACTCTTAATTTCCTTCACCTATTTCACCCATCCCCCTACCCCCCATCTTCCCTCTGGTAACCATCAGTTTGTTCTCTATAGTTAAGAGTCTGTTTTTTTATTTATCTCTTTTTTCTTTGTTCCTTTGTTTTATTTCTTAAATGCCACATTTGAGTGAAGTCATATGGTATTTGTCTTTTTCTGACTGACTTTTTCACTTAGCATTATACCCTCTAGATCTATCCATGTCATTGCAAATGGCAAGATTTCACTCTTTTTTATGGCTGAGTAATATTCTACCATATATTTACACCACCTCTTCTTTATCCATTCATCTCTGGATACTTGGGTTGCTTCCATAATTTGGCTTTTGTAAATAATGTTGCAATAAACATAGGGGTGCATATATCTTTTCAAATTAGTATTTTCATATTCTTTGGCTAAATACCTAGTAGTGCGATTGCTGGATCATACAGTAGTTCTATTTTTAATTTTTTGAGGACCCTCCATACTGTTTTCCACAGTGTTGCACCAGTTTACATTCCCATCAACAGTACAGGAAGGTTCTCCACATTCTCACCAACACTTGTTGTTTTTTGTATTTTTGATTTTAGTCATTCTGACAGTTGTGAGGATATAGCTCATTGTGGTTTTGATTTACATTTCCCTGATGATGAGTGATGTTGAGCATTTTTTCATGTATCTGTTGGCCATCTGAATGTCATCTTTGGAGAAATGTCTGTTCATGTCTTCTGCCCATTTTTTAATTGGATTATTGGGGTGTTTTGGTGTTGAGTTGTATAAGTGCTTTATGTATTTTGGATACTAACCCCTCATTGAATATGTCATTTGCAAATATCTTCCCTCATTCAGTAGGTTGTCTTTTGGTTTTGTTGTTTTCTTTGCTGTGTAGAAGTTTTTTATTTTGATGCAGTCCCAGTAGTTTATTTTTGCTTTTGTTTCCCTTGTCTTAGAAGACATATCTAGAAAAATGTTGCTATGGCTGATGTCAGAGAAATTACTGCCTGTCCTCTTTTCTAGGATTTTTATGGTTTCCTATCTCATATTTAGGTCTTTAATCCATTTTGAGCTCATTTTTGTGTATGGTGTAAGAAAGTGGTGCAGTTTCATTCTTTTGCATGTAGCTGTTCATTTTTCCCAACACCATTTATTGGAGAGACTTTTTCCCATTGCATAGTCTTGCTTCCTTTGTCAAAGATTAATTGGCCATATAATTGGGAGTTTATTTCTGGGTATTCTATTCTGTTCCATTGATCTATGTGTCTTTTTTTGTGCCAGTACCATACTGTCTTGATCACTACAGCTTTGTAATATAGCTTGAAGTCCAGAATTGTGATGCCTTCAGCTTTGCTTTTCTTTTTTCAAGATTGCTTTGGCTATTTAGGATCTTCAGTTATTCCACACAAATTTTAAGATTATTTATCTAGTTTTTTGAAAAATGCTGTTGATATTTGATAGGGATTGTATTAAATCTGTAGATTTCTTTGGGTGATATAGACATTTTAACAATATTTGTTCTCCTAATCCATGAGCATGGGATGTCTTTCCATTTGTTTGTGTCATCATTTTGAAGTGTACAATTCAGTGGCATCAAATACATCCATAATTTTGTCATCATCCTGAACGGACACTCTGTTAGGCCATAACTCCACACTCCTACCCACCCCCAATCCCTGGTAACTTCTACTTTCTGTTCCTATGAGTTTGCCTATTCTCTATTTCATATAAGGGGAATTATACAGTACTGTGTCTGGCTTATTTCACGCTGCAGCCTGAAACAGGTGTTCATTAATGCTCATCTCACTGTGGCATCCCCTTTGAGACATTGCAAACCTCTGCACCACCAAGCCTGATCGGCTGCCAATCCCACTGGTGCCTCTACAACAGTTGGCTTTTCCATCCAGTCCCAGTCCAGCCCCATGCTGTAATGTCATCCAGCCCAACACCGTCAGACAAGTATTCTTCAAACACCAATACCACCCCTTCTGTTCAGGAGCCTTCAGTGCCTCCCTGCCCCTGCCCCTCTCAATCCCTGACTATAGGTGAAGCCCAGAATCCTCATCCTGGCATTTAAGGTCTTCTATGATCTTTATCAATCAGCCTTTGTATCCTTGGATCCATGGCTAAGTGAAGATTTTGATAAGAGGAGGATTGACAGAATACAAGGATGTTGGACATGTGACTGAGCAAAAGGCATCACCAGAGAGGTAGAGAGTGACACAAAGCAGGGACACCAGCAGCACAGAGAAAAGCTGTAGGTTCTCACCAGGGCTGGCATGCCTGTGGGAGAGGCTGTTCTTCTGTTTGCCCCTCTTCCAGCTTTATTGAACTGTAATTGACATACAACATTGCATAAATTTAAGGTGTACAGTATATTGATTTGATACACTTCTATATTGCAAAATGATACCTGCCATAGAGTTCATCAACACCTCCATCATATCACATAATTACCATTTCTTTCTCTTTTTTTTTTGTGGTGAGAACATTTAAGAGTGACTCTCTTAACAACTTTAAAATATAAAGTATTAAATCAGGGAGACTCAATTCCCGTAACAACTACCCTCCCTCCTCCACCCCCATCTAGTCTCCATCTTCTCTCCACATTCCCCATCCTCCATCGTCCCTCTTACATCCTTCTCCTTTCTCCCTCTTCCTCTTCCTCCTGCTTTCCTCCCCTTGCCTTCAGCTTGCAGCTTCCATCCATATGCCCATCTGATGGTCTTGTCCTTCATGATTGTGTCTTGTGCGAGGCCCTGTGGATACAGACCTACAAGCCATAGACCCTGCCTTCAAGTTTCTTACAATCTGCTTAGTGAGATGAGGCTCACACAGCAAAGAACCACTAACAAAACAGCCAGATGTTAGAACCAGGTGAGTGGCGCAGGCAACAGCATGTAGGATCAGAGCAGAGAGGTGAGCATGGCCAGGGCAATGGAGCCTCCCTGAGGGGATAATTGAGGCATAAATTGAACACTGAAAGGAGAGGCATCCTCAGGGAACGAAGGAGGTGAAGTGGTGTGAGCCAAGCCCGGAGGCAGGAATGTGCAGTGGATTTGGTCATGCTGGCTGCCATCAGAGTGTCATGCCGAGGGGGCTGGACAAGATGGCCTGGGCAGGGCAGCCTCTGCAGCTTCACTGCACAGACTCGGAGACGAGAAGCTCTGGGGACCGGCTAAGGAAGGGTCACACCATAGATGAGTGAATGAGTCCACCAGTTTGGATTGCAGTCTAAGATTCATGACCACATAATTTCTTTGACTATAATTTATGATTCATTGTGATTTACGGCAGACTCAGAGTTCTGAATCTCCAGTTACCCTTGGGGATTTGAGGGGACCATAGTCACATCTAAACTCAAGGGGGCATGTCAGGGAGGTAGATGGGCAAGACTCAGGACTAGTGTTTAGGAGACCTGACACCAAGCTGGTTGTGCCTCCAAACAGCTGTGTGACCCTGGGCAAGTCACTTGCCCTCTCTGGGTCACATATTCTGTCTTGGAAAATGGGAGGCTAGGACTAGTTCAGAGGTTTTCCAATGATGACTAGCCAGAGCCCCACTATGGAAAGCAGATGAAAAGGGACTGTCAGTTGCTACCCTTTGCCCACAGTGACCTTTAGGAGCTGAGCCTAAAAGTCATTAGATCAGCAGGGTGCCTGGCTGGCTCAGTGGGTAGAGCTTGTGACTCTTGATCTAGGCATTGAAAATTCGAACCCTACCGTGGGTGTAGAGATTACTTAAAAAAAAAAAAAAAAAAAAAAGTCACTGGAGCAAGTTTCTTCAAACTAACTTTTTGTGACAACAAAATCCAGGACACCTAGGATCATACTCCTGGTCTATCTAAAGGGGGCCTGTAATTACAGGTCTATTTGTGAGAAAAGAATAGTTGATTTTCAACTAAGTACCCCCCCACACACATACAAAGCATTCTTAGCTTTATTTTTTTTTTTTACGTTCCTAGCTTTAAATAAAAATCCATCACGGCTCATTTGTATATAACCCATCCTTATTTATTTTTCTCCAAAATATTGGACATAGCACTGACTATGAATAAGAGTTTTGCTGACTACCCTAAAGACACAAAAAGAAATGGGGCATTCTATCCTCTTTCCAAATGTATGCCATTCTTTTTCTTACACAATTCTCATGCTCTTTTTCAATACTAGGTTTTCCATTTTAATGTGAAGTTTAAACTAATCTCCCAACAGTTTTATGGTTATGCTTTTCTTGTATCCTACTATTTTCTGTGCTTTACCCCACCGCTCACCAGCGCTGGTGAGAAGAAGAAGAGAGAAAGGGTTAGAATTTTCACTTCAATGGGCTGGTCCTTGCCAATGATAATAAAAAGCATGCAAAGACTGACTGGCCGAGATGGATGAGGAGAAGCAGTGATCTGTGGGCTGGGTGAGGTGTGCTCATGGGAGCCCCATTACATTCCCACACTGTTCTTACTTTCTGTTCTCTAAAAGACTAGAGAAACCTCTGCCAGTCTGTAGGCCACTAAATCTAATCTGCCTGTCCCTTTTCACCACCCCAGGAAAAAAGAGGAAGATTTGCAGACCTATTGGATGCTAAATATTTACGGACCACGTTACAGATCTGGGTCATATGGTAAGAATGTAATTATTTCAAAATGACTTTTCAATAAACACAGAGCCCACTTAAGTAAATCCACTCAGTGCCAGGGGTATCCTTACAAAACCACAAGGCTGAGTCCAGCAATGTCTTATCTTTCTGCTACCACCACCAACCAACCAATAAATAAACCTTTTTTTTTTAAAAGGAGAAAGAAATTATTGATGACTAGATTTTTATTTTTCGTATGAGGTCACTTTCTAACCTTTTGTAGTCTGGCCTTTTTCCTCACCACATGACAAAGTGATCCTTTGAAGTTACCAGTAATCAAATTCAATGGAATAGACTCTGGTGGTTTTCTTTGTGCCTCACTCTCTGCAGCCATGACCTTGAATACACAAAGATTTTCTAAACAAGATACAAAAAGTGCTACTCCATTAAATTAGGAACTCTGAGCCATGAGATACCATGAGGAATCTGAAAGGTAAGGTCACCAACGGGGAGAAGAAATTTCTAAAATACCTACCAAATAAATTTTTATATATATACAACTATAGCTATATATAAAATTATATGTATATAATTTTTTCCAACAAGAAAAAGATACACAAACCAGTAGAGAAATAGGCAAGAGACTTGAACTGGCACTTGACCAAAAATTAGATAAAAAAATATATGAAAACATGCTCAACCTTAAAGTCACCAGGGAAATGCAAATTAAAACCAA
This sequence comes from Leptonychotes weddellii, assembly GCF_054177405.1. Lineage (NCBI taxonomy): Eukaryota > Metazoa > Chordata > Mammalia > Carnivora > Phocidae > Leptonychotes > Leptonychotes weddellii. The sequence goes on from NW_028027070.1 coordinate 9,252, forward strand.
TGAGACACCGTTACAAATCCACTGGAATGGCTAAAATTAAATTAACTATACCAATTAATTAACTAATTAGATTAACTATAGCAAGTGTTGGGAAGAATGTAAAGTAACTGGAACTCTCATGCACTGCTGACTGGAGTTCAAATTAAAACCACTTTGGGAAACTATTTAGAGGTATTTATCACAGTTGAAAATATGCATAGCCTATGACTCAGTAATTCCATTCGTAGCTTTATAACCAACAGAAATGCATACATGTGTTTACCAAAATACATTTGCATGAATGTCCTTAGCATTATTTTATTTGTAACAGCCCCAAACTCTAAACCACCCACATGTCCATTCACAGTATAATGGATACACTGTGTTACAATCATAAAATGGAATACTATACAATAATGGGAAAGAGAAAACTAGTTATCTACATTCAACATGGCTGAATCTTACAAACATCATAAGGAGCAGAGGAAGCCAGACACACAGATACATATTCTGTGATTCCATTTATATAAAGATAGAAAGCAGGCAAAACTAATCTATAGTGTTTAAATTCAGGGAAGTGTTTGTCTATCTGCCTTTCTCAGATAAAATCATTATTAATAGGCTGGTATGTTGCCTCTTAAGACTTTAATTTTTAAAATACTCTCAATATTTGGAAATTGAACTAGAGCTACTTTATTTTTTTTTTAAAGATTTTATTTATTTATTTGAGAAAGAGAGAGAGCCCAAGCAGGGGGAGCAGCAGTGGGAGGGGGAGAAGCCGGCTCCCCACTAAGCAGAGAGCCCCACGCGGGGCTCAATCCCAGGACCCCAGGATCATGACCCGAGCCAAAGGCAGACACTTAACCGACTGAGTCACCCAGGTGCCCTGAACTAAAGCTACTTTAATAACAAGGGGAAGTATTGTAATTATTGGGGTTTTTTGATACTTTGTTATGAAACAAATGCACACAAAAGTAGAGGTACCGTGATGACCCCTGATTGATCCATCGCCCATATCTGACAGTCACTGACAGTCGCTCATAGTTGCTTTGGCTGTGTTTTCCTGTGCTGACATACTTTGAAGCAAGCCCAGGCTCCGTGACATTTCATCCCGATACTTCATTAAGAGTCTCAACTACTCGAGGACATTTTCTTAGATGATTCCATTCCCATAATTAACAGACAAGTTTAACAATCATCTCACTAATATCGGCTGATACCCAGAACATTGGCACTTTCCCCTGGTTGTCCCTCGACGGCTGGCTTTTGCAACCACTTCTGTGAAGCTAAGAGGGGCACCTGTGGAATTTCTGGGGGGGCTGATATTTCTTTCCTTGACTTTGATACATGAACTTTTCTGTATGTTATTATAATTTTATCTCA
>NW_028027071.1:0-611 GCF_054177405.1 Leptonychotes weddellii
CTTGAACATTCACATACATGGATTTGTTTGAATACCTGTTTTTAATTCTTTGGGACATGTTTTATTTTATTTATTTTAGGACATGTTTCTAGGAAGTTCTTCGAGGGTAAGTCTGAGCGTACAGTCACACACACACGCTCACACATGTGCCTGCTCATGCTTGTGCCCACACACACATCTGCGAAACCAGAATGTTACCGCACTCACACCCCCCAGTTGGTATACAAGCAGTTTAGGGACTGGAATGAGATGAACCCTATGCGTTGGCATCATGCAGGCTCCATACTTAGTAAAAACAGAATTTCCTCCCTGAGAATGGCCAAATAAGTGATAGCACATTCAGAATATGGAATATGATGCAGCCATTAAGACCATTCTCCAAGACTGATGCCTCTGGGTCATGAGATTATGTTCAGTAGAACAGGCAGAAAGCCAGGGTCTAATACACGATGTGATCATTATTTGGTTGAAAAATCCCTGTGCACAGATGAAGAGCTGTGAGAAAATGCATGATGGGACTATGAGCTTTATTTCCCTTCCTTGTAATTTTGTATTTTTATTTATTTATTTATTTATTTTTTTATTCTTATGTTAATCCCCATACATTACAT
>NW_028027072.1:0-611 GCF_054177405.1 Leptonychotes weddellii
GTTTAAACTGGGACCAAAAACGGAGGGAACATAGTGTGTTCGCCACCCCAACCCCCTGCACTCTGACGGAATACCTGATTTCCCAGGTGGTTCTTGTGGGTCGCCTGTGACCATGGGAAGCTGGTTTGGTTGAAATTCTGTTATTTTCATTGTTCCGTCCTCGTGTCAGACAAACAAGGATTTTAAAGGCAGTGAGTGAAAAAGAGCTACTCTAGCTTGGAAAGGACTTTTAGCCTCCCTTTTCTGCTTTCTGCTCCAGTTCAGGGCCCAGACTGGGAAGGCAGAAGGAGTGCGTAGACTTTCTTTTTTTAAAGATTTTATTTATTTGACAGAGAGAGAGGAAACACAAGCAGGGGGAGTGGGAGACGGAGAAGCAGGCTTCCGGCGAAGCAGGGAGTCCGATGCGGGGCTGGATCCCAGGACCCTGGGACCATGACCTGAGCCGAAGGCAGATGCTTAACGACTGAGCTACCCAGGTGCCCTAAAGAGATCTTTTTAAAAGATTTTATTATTATTATTTTTTTAATTTTTTAATTTTTATTTTTTTTAAAGATTTTGTTTATTTATTTGAGAGAGAGACACAGCGAGAGAGGGAACACAAGCAGGGGGAG
>NW_028027073.1:0-611 GCF_054177405.1 Leptonychotes weddellii
AAAATAGGATACTGTACTTTGTCAAATGCTTTTTTCTGCATCTATTGAGAGGATCATATGGTTCTTAGCCTTTTATTAATGTAGTGTATCACATTGATTTGAGGATGTTGAACCACCTTTGCAGCTCAGGAATAAATCCCACTTGCTTGTGGTGAATAATCCTTTTAATGTTTTGTTGGATCCTATTGGCTAGTATCTTCGTAAGAATTTTTGCATCTATGTTCATCAGTAATATTGGTCTGTAATTCTTTTTGATGGGGTCTTTGTCTGGTTTTGGGATCAAGGTAATACTGGCCTCATAGAATGAGTTTGGAAGTTTTCCTTCCATTTATACTGTTTGAAACATCTTCAGAAGTATAGGTATTAATTCTTCTTTAAATGTTTGGTAGAATTCCCTGGGAAGCCATCTGGCCCTGGTCTCTTGTTTGTTGGGAGATTTTTGATTACTGCTTCAATTTCCTTGCTGGTTATGGGTCTGTTCAGGTTTTCTATTTCTTCCTAGTTCAGTTTTGATAGTTTGTATGTCTCTAGACATGTATCCATTTCTTCCAGATTGCCTAATTTGTTGGCATATAGTTCTCATGATATATTCTTATAATTGCTTGTATTTC
>NW_028027074.1:0-611 GCF_054177405.1 Leptonychotes weddellii
GACTGAGCCACCCAGGCGCCCCTCTTTCTTTTCTTATGGCTGAATATTATGCCATTTTATACATATATACATATCACATTTTCTTTATCCATTCATCGGTGGTTGTTTCCATGTCTTGGCTATCATGAATAATGCTGCAATGAACATAAGGATGCAGATATTTCTCGGAGATAGTGATTTTGTTTCCTTCAGATACATACCTAGAAGTGGAATTGCTGCAACATATGGTAGTTCTATTTGCTAATTTTTGAGGAACCTTCATACTGTTTTCACAGCACCTGCACCAATTTACATTCCCGCCAACAGTGCTTAATGGTTCCCTTTGCTCCACATTCTCGTCAATGCTTGTTATGTCTTGTCTTTTTGGGTTTTTTAAATTATTTTTTTAAGAGTATTTATTTATTTGACAGAGAGAGAGAGAGAGAGTGAGAGCACAAGCTGGGAGACAGTGTGAGGGAGAAGCAGGCTCCCCACTGAGCAGGGAGCCCAATGCAGGACTCGATCCCAGCACCCCAGGAACATGACCTGAGCTGAAAGCAGCCGCTTAACCGACTGAGCCACCCAGGTGCCCCTGTCTTGTCTTTTTGATAATAGTCATTCTAACAAGTGTG
>NW_028027075.1:0-611 GCF_054177405.1 Leptonychotes weddellii
ATCCAAGTATGACTGCGATACGAGCGAAACCAAACAGCCTATTTCCAACTGTTGGAATCACTTGCAGACTCATGCGAAACCTCAAGTATAAGATATAAAAGTAACAAAAATAACACTTACCTGGAATTAAACTGACAGAGTTCCCATAATTCTTTTCTTCCAATATAAGGCTGTTTAGTTCCTATTTACCCATAAACTATCTTAAGAAACAGAGCCTTCAAATCCACTGATTTGTCACAATAGTTTGTCTACTGATTTGTCTATAAATCAATAAGATCACAGATTTATCCAGTCATCTTTTACATATTGACTACTGCTCTCATCTCCGGTTTTCCCTCGACTACCTCACCTCATCCTCTGACCTGCATGTTACTCACAACTGCAAAACTGGCTCCATACACCTCTCTAGCCTAGATTCACAAACCCAAAGAGACAGAGGATCATCACGGATGTTTACAGCGCTGCTACTCACTATTAAGAAAAAGTTCAGGGGACGGCGGTGGGGGGGATGGGTTAGCCTGGTGATGGGTACTAAGGAGGGCCCATTCTGCACGGAGCACTGGGTGTTATACGCAAACAATGAATCGTGGAACACTACATCAAAAACTAAT
>NW_028027076.1:0-611 GCF_054177405.1 Leptonychotes weddellii
CTCTACCTATCCCCTATTTCACCCTGAACATCTCCTGCCTGACTTCTCTTGTAGAGTATGACTGAGCAGGATTTGTTTTGAATAAAGATTTTTGCTGTGGACAAAACACTACCCTAGGACAGCTTGAAAGCGTCTGGACATTCTCCAAAGCCTTTCCTCACTCTAATATTCTCAGATTTGGGGACTTTATAGCTATATTGTCATGGGAAGCCCATAGCTTAAATTCTCACTGGGGGACAGGTAAACACATCCTGTGGCTGTGGCTAGGTGTGGACAGAGGGTGCAGCAATGCACAGGCCAGGCTTGGGTCTGGATAAATGAAGTACTAGAGCAGAGCTTAAAGAAGACTATTGTTAAGGTGACAAGACATTTAATTGGACCCCAATTTCTTGCAGAGAAGAAAAAAGAGGGAGGTTTCTGAAAGTAGAGATAAGGAGTCCTCTCAGATCCCTGTCCCCCATCTCTCCACCCCCACAACCCCTGAGCCCTGCTAAGGTAACTATCAAGACATTCCAGTAGGTTTGGGATACTCCTTAGGAAATGTGTTATTGTAGCATGTTGGTCAACAACTCTTGTTCTGGATTCTCTGACAAGTTCAGATAATCTCTTAC
>NW_028027077.1:0-611 GCF_054177405.1 Leptonychotes weddellii
TAGATATTTGCATGTATTATCATGAGAGATATAGGTTTGTATTTTTCTTTTCTTATAAATTTTTGGATGGTTTTGGCATTAGCATAATGCTGGCCTCATAAAATGAATTAGGAAGTATTCCCTTCATTTCTATCTGCAAGACATTTTAGAAAACTGGTATAATTTCTTTCCTACATGTTCAGTAGAATTCACCAGTAAGTCCATCTAGGCCTACTGCTTTCTGGTTGGTAAGCTATTAATAATAGATTCAATATCTTTAATAGATGCAGGACTATTCAGATTATCTATTTCTTGTGTGAGTTTCGGCAAATAGTACATTTCAAGGAACTGGTCCATCTCCTCTAGGCTATCAAATTTGTGGAATGAGAGTTGTTCATAATATTTTATTATCCTTATAATGTCCATAGGATATGTAATGATGCTCTATCTTTCATTTTTGATATTAGTAATTTGCAGCCTCCTTTTTTTTCTTATTTAGCCTGTCTAGAGGCTTATCAAATTATTGATCTTTTCAAAAAACTATCTTTTGTTTTCATAGATTTTCCAGGATGTTTTTTTTTAAATTTTTTTATTGTTATGTTAATCTCCATACATTACATCATTAGTTTTAG
>NW_028027078.1:0-611 GCF_054177405.1 Leptonychotes weddellii
CTGGGTCCCTATCATGTACAAGGAACAGGGCACAGAGAAACTAAACAGATGTGATTTCTGTCCTAAATCCCCTCTGCTATAATCGCTCTTTCCTTCCAATCCAAACTGTTGAGCATAGTGCTAAGAATGTAAAGTGTCCCTGGTAACCGTCAAATCTGGTGACTCTTAAGCGGCTGACAACTGAAAAATGACCACTGATAGCATTGTTACAAGATTCATTTTCTTCACCCTAGTACTGCACTTTCTGTTGCTTTATGCATTTTTTCTGTGATGCTGTCTGCTTAATTCTGAATTTTCTCCCTCCCTGCCTGGAGAATTAGGAGCAGCCGCAACACTGTAGCAGCTTCGGAAGTCAGGATGCAGAGGGCAGGCTGCCGTGCCCGGTTGGCACCCACTCTGTGTTCCAGAGCCAGGGCGGGATGCAGATAAAAACGGCCCACCTGCTTTCAGTGAGGACACAGCGCCGAGAGGCAACCCACCCTACGTTCCACTCCGTTCTGCTGGCCCCAGGGTGACTTCCAGCCTGTTCTGGGTTTTCTCAGGTGTTTTATTAGACACTGGGAGAGGCTGTGTAAGGTGTGCTTAAGCTAGATGCTTTTTTTTTTTTTTTT
>NW_028027079.1:0-611 GCF_054177405.1 Leptonychotes weddellii
TGGGAGATTAGCTGCATTCAGGTCCCTGGTAATAGCCTCCCTACTCCCCATGCCTCTTGCCCTGTCACTTTAAAGACCCTTCGAGCTCCTACTCTGGGACACGTGGCCTCCTTTGACCTACCAGGCAGTTGTGACTTGGTGTAAGCAGAGGTCTGAATAGGTGTTTGTGCATTCTGCCACCACCATGTGAACATTCCTGAGCTGGCCTGCTGAAGGGCCGTGGACACACATGGAGAATCATGCTGGCCCCCGGCCATATGTCAGCCAATCCAGTGGCACGAGCGAGCCTAGAACAGAACTGCCCAGTTGATCCACAGACTCCCAACAAATAATAAATGATGTTCTAGGTCATTAAATTTGGGGTTGATTTGTTTCTCAGCAATAACTGACTGAGTGAGCTTATCAGACACCTCTATCTCGTATACCGTATGACAATTTCAGTGAAAGAACAGGGCTTCTGTCTTAAAAGTAGCCCCATGGGGGGGTGCCTGGGTGGCTCGCTGGTGTTGAGCATCTGACTCTTTTTTTAAATTAATTTTATTTTATTCTGTTATGTTAATCACCATACATTACATCATTAGTTTTAGATGAAGTGTTCCATGATTCATTGT
>NW_028027080.1:0-611 GCF_054177405.1 Leptonychotes weddellii
TCAGATATCAAAGTTAAGATTTTTATATTCTGTGTCATGGGCGGCACAATGTCCGGAATCAATGGTGAGGAAAACCATGTAGCTATTGGGGACTTTGAAATCCCTATTGTAAAGCATGTCTGAGAGTTTTCATAATTTAGACATGTATCATCTAATAGTCAGTGTGGAAGCCCTAGTTGTCTTTTCTCTGCTTACCTACCTCCCCCAAAATGTGCCGGGTGATGTGAGTTTATCCAGCACCCAAACTGAGTAATATTGCAGGGTTCCTATGTACAAACCAGTTAGTTTTTAGGAATTTCCAGGTGTTTAATTGAAATATTGATTCGAGAGCACTGATAGGACAAAGCTAGAAAGCACAGAAATATGGGCCCTGGAGGTGCAGATGAAAAACCATGAGCCAATGTCCTGGAGCATTTAAATGATAAATCTGCAGGGGCGCCTGGGTGGCTCATTCGGTTAGGCGACTGCCTTCGGCTCAGGTCGTGATCCTGGAGTCCCGGGATCGAGTCCCGCATCGGGCTCCTTGCTCGGCAGGGAGTCTGCTTCTCCCTCTGACCCTCCCCCTCTCATGCTCTCTCATTCTCACTCTCAAATAAATAAATAAAATCTTT
>NW_028027081.1:0-10611 GCF_054177405.1 Leptonychotes weddellii
CCCGCCCCCTCTCCTACGTGCCCCTCCCTCTGCCCGGCCCTCGCCCCGCCCTCACCCCGCCCCTCCGCTCGGTCCTCGCCCCGCCCCCGCCTGCCCCTCCCTCTGTCCGGCCCTCGCCCCGCCCCCGCCCCGCCCCCGCCCCGCTCTGCCGCGGCCGCGCCCTGCTCCCGGGCGCCGCACCCAGGCTTCCCCCACGCCCTCCGCCCCGCGGGGGTCGCGGAGCGGCCAAATGCGCTGGTGGAGGCGCAGGAGATCCCAGTTTTGAATCCACCCTTAGAAATCCGTGTGGGAAGCCCCAGCCGGTGAACCCCGAGCTCCCGGGAAGGGGCTTCCGTTCAGGTTCTGGCTCGTCTTAGAGCGTCTGCAGGCCGCGCGTTTGAGAAGGCAGCGTGGGGTACGCCCAGAGTGGGACACGGAGTAGAGGAGCGGGGCGCGGAAGAGGAAAAGGGACCGCTGGCCCCGCGGGTTGACTGTGCTGAGGCACAAACAAATCCGTGAGCCCCAAAGCGGCGCCGGCAGCGGGCAGCAGAGTGGCGCAGCGGAAGCGTGCTGGGCCCATAACCCAGAGGTCGATGGATCGAAACCATCCTCTGCTACAGCGTTTTATTCCTCCCAACGCGAAAGCCGCACGCTTTCTTCTCCCTCAAGTTCCAGAATTGCCACAGAACACCAGGCCGACGAAAGCAAGTCCCAGACGTTCACGGCCTTGACACTATTGCTTTACATCTCTTGTTCTCTTTCGGATCCTGTTGAAAACTGGCCATTATCAAAATTGTGTCTTTATTCACATTTTTAAAGCTCACGACATATGCGGAAACAACGCACCATCTTCGTGTCCGTATGCACTGACTCTCCCCTGCTTCTTCGCTCTGCAGAGGGGCTACCGGGTCTCCTGAACGAGCGAAGATGGCCGTGACGGAGGCCGCACGCCTTTCCGCCGGCCTGGTCCTTCCTGCCTTCTAATAGGATGCAGCCCAACATGAAACGTGGAGTTAAAAAATAGAGCAAGTGGATCCAAGTGGACTCCGGTGCGTTGGAGGCGAGGGGCGGCGCATTCCAGGGTCCACGGCCGTGGAAGGACGGACGAGTGGGCGCAAAAATGGCAGAACTGGCAAAGGGGAGGTTGGACAGGTGTGGGGGCAGGGAGACGGGGAGAGGGCGAACGACAGGAGCGTGCAGGAAAGGTGAGGATGACGAGCGCGGAATTGCAGAGCGGCGGGTTTCCAGGGGGTTAGTTTCCCGGACAGAAGCCGCGCTCAGAGAGGGTGTCACGTCTGTCTGTCCGTTGCTCCGCCATCAACATCCCAGGACCCCCCAACTCCGAAAGAAAACACTGTAGAAGGGACGGGAAGGGAACCTCCTGCCTTGTGCCACAACCTTCCATCCTCACCGAAGGTTGGCTCTCCTGAAGTTCGTCCAGTTACCGAAGCCACTGGTGGAACGGACGCTCCTTCCTCCCGGCGAGGGACGTACGAGTCCGCTGGACGCCGGCTGCAGTCCTCACGTGCAGGAATGTTCATTCCCTCCCCAGTGCATCCCACCGTGTTCCGAGCCACTTTCCTGTCGTTCCTCCCGCAGTAAATATCACCCAATCATTGTGGAAGGAAGAATTGCAGGGCTCAGAGCCGTCCAGCTCAGGTGCGGCGCCGCGCCGGGGGGTGTGACCCGCGCACCTGGAGGACGCTGGCAGTCTCCGAAATCGTGAGCGTAACTAGCGCTTCCTGGAGCTCTTGTTATTTATACAGTGACCGAAGGCGGCCTCCGCGAGGCCTGGGTAGCTCAGTCGGTAGAGCATCAGACTTTTAATCTGAGGGTCCAGGGTTCAAGTCCCTGTTCAGGCGGTAACTGCTCCTTTTATTTCGGTAAGGTCTAGGTAAGCAGAGCTCACCTAGAACACCTCTGGAGTGGGGTATCCATAACAGCCAAAACAAAGGCATATCCTCGAAATGGTTTATGTTCTAGTATTTCAGTAATTACCTCTTCCCAATAGTAATTAAAACATGGTCCCAAGTTGCCAAGAGGAATTGAAAAAGGGCATAATGTAAAAATAATACACAAGGGACGGAATTACTAAGACAGCCATTCTAAAGTTCCCTTGACGTGATTCATTCATCTTGGAGTGGCGGGGGAGCATTTTAGGGGGACCTGACAAGAATTTAAGAGAGCAGTGACTCTGTCCAGTTGTCTCTGAGGCTCCCCACAGTTTGGACCGACTCTTCCTACACACAAAAAAATGTGTAGCATCTCAAAAGCCCCTGGTTGTAAAAGCCATAATATGCAAACACATTTTTGAAATGGTCTTAGCTGTCTTTTTTGTCTTTACATTAAAAAGTTTCTGTTGTTATCCAGGCGTTTCGATTATGGTTGAAGATCCTGATCCTGGGCTCCAAGAGCATGGTTTCTGCAGGCAGAGTGTTAAACCACGCGGCTGTGAATTCAGTTTGTGTAATTCTTTATACTTTTAGCCTGATGATATGAAATATAAATACTGCACCCACATTCATTGTGTTAGTTCTCTCCTTCTTTGTTGTTATATTATTAGTTTGAAATAATCAGGTGTGTGCCATTTTGAATCTCTATCCTGTCCTTGTTTATGTTATTTATTATTTTTGTACACACATGAAAGATAACATCATTCTAAAAGTCAAAACTCTGCAGAGAGATATACTGAGAGAAATGTCACTCACCCCAATGGTTTTCTCACTTTTCCTCCATCTGTCTCTCTCCATTCACTCCCACCTGCTCTCTCTGTGGGTCATCAGTCTCTCCAGGTCTGGTTTATCCTTCCTGTATCTCTTTTTGAATAAGCACACAGAACGTAATTTTTAAATTTCCTCTTCTTTCTTAAGCTAAAGATAGAATACTATAGATGTTGATTTGCACTTAATGTTTTCACTTAACGATAGATCCTAGATATTGCTCTGTCAGTTCATAAAGATCTTCCCTGTTCTTTTTTATATTTTTACAGCTGCATATGTACTCCATTATGTGGAGGTAACAGTTTATTTAACCACTTTCTTTTGTATGAGCTTTTAGGTTGTTTGCAATTATAGACAATGCTGCAACAAATAAATTGGCACGTGTGTATTTTCATTCTGTTGAAGGTAGATTTTCAGGGTAAATCACTAGATTTGAGATTGTTGGAAGAAATGATGAAGGCATATACAATCTTGTTAGATATACCCAAATTCCCCTCCATAAATGTTGTGTCAATTTGTATTCCCACTAGTAATAAATAAGACTGCCTTTTCCCCAGAGCTTTGACATACTCTTTAATTTTTGCAAATCTAAAAGCAGAAAAATGGCATCTCAGTTTGGTCTCAATTTGCATTTCTTTATCTATTAGAGAATTTGGACACATATTCATATATATAAGGGCCCTTTTTCTATCTTTAAAAAGATTGTCTATTAACATCTTTTGACTATTTTATGATGAAGTTTTGGATTTTTTTCAATCGTTAATTGTTAATTAATTGTTAATTGTTTCTCTCTCTATGTTAGGGATATTAACACTTTATCTGGGATATGCATTGCAAATACTCCTTCTTCTTCTCCTCCTCCCCCCAATTTGTCAGCTGTTTTTAGTTTGTTTATCATATTTCTTGAAATGTAAATATTTTTAGATGTTTAAATATATCAAATTGTGGTATTCACAAATGAATAGACAAATAGCTCAGTGCAATAAAATACAAAGTCCAGAAATAAACCAGATCACATAAGGACATCTAGTATATGATAGAGAATGCATTTCAAACCACAGGTGCAAAGTTAGACTTTGATAAATAGTTCAGGAACAACATTCCTAGAACTGGACAGTTAAGGCCTTGCTCTGGATGAGGCTTCAGCTTCAGCGAATGGTTGATCTTCTGTCCAAAGCACTCAAACTTTCTCCATATCGGCAATAAGTCTGTTTCACTTTCTTATCATTTGTGTATTCACTGGAATAACATTTTTAATTTCCTTCAAGAACTTTTCCTTTGCATTCAACTTGGCTCACTATTTGGCACAGGAGACCTGGCTTTCAGCCTGTCTCGGCTTTCGACGTGCTTTCCTCCCTTGGCCATTTCTAGCTTTGATTTAAAGTGAGAGACATGCCATTCCTCCTTTCACCTGAACAATTAGAGGCCACTGTAGGGTTACTAATTGGCCGAATTCCAATACTGTTGTGTCTCCGGAAATAACAGAGGCCAAGGAGAGGGAGGGGAATGGGGATGGGCCGGCCAGTCAGAGCAGACACAACATTGATGAATTAAGCTCACTCTTATTTGGGCGCGGTTCATGGCACCCCAGAAACAATGACAACGTAACATCAAAGGTCACCGGTCACAGATCAGCACAACAAATACAATAATAACAAAAGAGTTTGAAATATCGTCAGAATTACCAAAGTGTGACACGGGGACACGAAGTACGCGAATGCGGTTGGAAAAATGGCGCCAGCAAACTTGCTCACCGCAGGGTTGCCACAAACCTGCAGTTTGTAAAAAACAATAAAAGCAATAAAGCAAAGCTCAAGAAGGCAAAGTGTGCATGTATATCTTGTGAGTTCCTTCCTAGAAGACAAATTGTTGATTTGTTAGGTTATGTAAATGTTTTAACTATCTGAGCTTATAACAAACTGTTTTTCCAAAGCTGTAAAAATGTGTGCCCCTGTCTTAGTCCGCTGGGGCCACCATGACAAATGACCATAGACTCGGTGGTTTATAAACAACAGAAATTTCTTTCTCGGTTTTAGAGGCTGGGACGTCTGAGATCAAGGCGCTGACAGCTTCAGTTGTTCGACGAGAGCGTCCTGGTTCCTAAACCACTGTCTTCTCACTGAGTCCTCATGGGCCAGAAGGACAGGAGAGCTCTCTGAGGTCTCCTTTCAAGGGCACTAATTCTATTCAGTAGGGACTACCTCATGACCTAATCACCTCTCAAAGGACCCACCTCCTAATACCATCACACTGGAGATCAGGATTTTAACATATGAATTTGGGGGTACGCAAACATTCAGTCCGTAACATTCTGCTCCACATAATTCAACCTGAGTCCAAGGGCCTGAGAACCAGGAGTGCCAAAGGCAGACGAAAATCTGTGTTTCCAGCTTGAGCAATCAGACAGGAGGGGCTGAATTCTTTCTCTGCCTTTTTGTTCTATGAGACTCTCAAGGGCTTGAATGATGCTCATCCACATTGTGGAGGGCAAAAGGCTTCAGTGATTCCACTCATTCAAGTGCTAATTTCATCCAGAAACACCCTCACAGACACACCTAGAAACAATGTTTAGCCAAATATCTGGGTGCCCTGTGATCCAGGCAAAGTAACACATGAAATTAACCACCATGGTCTCTTTGGGCAATGTATAAAGGGATACTGTTTATCCAAATCCTCTCCAGCTGTTGTTATTTTTATGCATTACATTTTTATCCTATCAAGTGGAAGTAAGTTTATTGCAGAATGGCTTCCATTTTTGTATCACAATGACGTTGAACATCTCTACCTATGTTTGGATTTATACATTTGAATTTTCTCCTGAATTCCAGTTTATTTATTTATTTGATTGCCCATTTTTCTATTGGGTTGATGTGCTTGGCTTTTTCATATGTGGGAGTTCTTGATACATTTTTTTCTTTTTCTCATCAGTTTCTTGCAATTCAATTCAATTATTTGAATTGCAGTTAACCTTTCTCAGTGTAACTTGTGTTTTCTTTTTAAGCGATAATTTGATTAAAAGAAACTTCATTTCATACGCACAAACCCATTCTTGAACCTTGTAGCATTTCTGTGTCGTATTTAACCAGTCTTTCTAGTCTTTGCTGTTCCAATACACATTCTTGTGAGGTAGCCCTCATTTGTCTGTAGATCCTCATCTTTCCTCCCCCTCCTTCTACTGATTTGTATCAAGAGGGCTCCACTCCTCAGGCTGTATTTCCCAAACCCACTTCCCACCTGCCTGCAGTTTAGTGAATAAAATGCACTGGTGGGAGATTAGAGCACAAAAGGGAGAGAGTGGCCAGGTAACTCCTACCCCTCTTTCTACTTTGGACACCATCTCCTACAGTAGCTGCATAGTCTCCTTGGTTTCAGTTCTCAGTGAACCGGGGTTAATGTGATTAGATCTGGGGTCTGGATCATTCCAATCCCCCTCTCTTTCCAAAGGTATGATGGTACTTTGCTTTTCTTTCTTGGAAGCTTTTGAGGATATCTTCATGTGTACAGAGCATTAATTTTTGAATGTAAGTTAAATTTTAGGAAAATGCTGAGGTTGGATGATGAGTAGCACAAGGGACAGCCCTCCCATGTCTGTGCTCAGATTGATTCCCGTCCCACGCTCGTTGGTGCTCTATAACACAGAGATGCTGGACCATGGGAGCCGCATCCCCAACTTGCTCGGTCAGGTGGCTTCTGGTTGGGTTTAACTCAGTGTTCAGCACTGGATGGAGACTAGAGGAGAGAAGCAGGAGTGAAAGCAGGCTTTACAAACCACCGCTTGGCCTGAGCTGTATACCTCCTCAAAGCATCAAATGCCTTCAAGGCACATCTGCTGTGGTTTCAAGTTCTCCCAGGTAACCTGGCCTTTGAACCTTTTGTGGTTTTCCACATAGATAGTCTCTGTCCCATTGATCACATCAGTTCTTCTATCATTCATGTAGCCAATTTACTATATTACATTTCTCCACATCGTCACCCAGAACAGTATAAACAAGTTCCTGATTGATTCATATACATGCTACCGAGAGTTTTAAAGTTTGTTTTTGACATTTATATCCTTGATCTTTCTGGTGTTACTCTTTATCTAATTTCATATTTCCATCCATGGGAATACAATATTTTTTCCTAGCTCCATTTATTCAATAGCTTGGACTCTGCCCTGCACAGGCCACCACTGTCCATATACCGAATTACATAAACACACAAATCTCTCCTGAGCTCTCTGTCCTGTTTAATCAAGTTGAGGTTCAATGCCAGTGCCGGTATTGAAATATTTTAATTCCTGGAGTGTCTAATAAGTTCTGCAAGCTTGTTGGCAATCCTCTCCGTATTTTTAGTAAAAGCGTCCTTGATATTGTAGGCCCTATACACTTACATATAATTTTACAACAAGGTCTTGGAAATTTTATCAAGTTCTTGGAAAACATTGTTGGAATTTATATTGGAATCACATTGAATTCATAGATCAATTTAGGAAGAAATGATATCATTGAGATATTAAGTCCCCCATCCATAAAATTATATACTTCTCCATTTATTTAGGTCTTTAATGTCTCTTTTGAAAAGAGGCTATATTGTCATTTTAGCTTTTTTAATATTTTTTAGAAAGTTTGTATTTTTAACTGCTAGTTACGGTCCTCATCGTGGCATTTAAGAGCTTTATTCTCCTCTTTCTTTAGACAATCTCTTCTGCTTTTTAGTCCGAGCAACAATAACATAGCACTATATATTCTTCCTTTCCACCTCCCTACTCTTTCAGCCACGACCACTTTTAATCAGCACATTTCCAGCTCTTGGTGCATACTTTGGTGCGGTCAACTGAGTTTATGCATAAACACTTTATCTTTTATTCTTATTTGTAGGGGGCTAAATAGCATCCTTTGGAAATTTGTGTCTATCCAGAACCTCAGAATGTGACCTTACTTGGAAAAAGGTTTTTGCAGATGTAGTGAGTTAAATTAAGATTAGTTAAATTAAATTACACTGGATCCTAAATCCAGTGGCTAGTGTCTTTGTTAAGAAAGGACACACAGAGCCAGACAGAGGCAGAGATTGGGATGGGTACAGGCCAAGGAGCCCGGAGGACTGCCCAGAGCCACAAGAAGCTGGGAAGAAGCCAAGAAAGCGTCGTCCCTACAGCCTTCAGAGAGAGCCTTGCCCCTGACATCTTGATCTCTGACTGCTCGTCTCCAGAACTGAGAGATCACACATTTCTGGGGTTTGTAGTGATTTGTTCTGAAGTGGTAGGAAACGTATTGTTCTCTCAGTATACAAACGTATTGTTCTCTCAGTATACACATTCATTTCAGTAATTGACCTCCAGTACGTCTTCAATTCTTTGCTACCTTGAGTTGCTACAATGACTATCTCCCATGAAGCCCCCTGTGGAACTAACTGAGCTGGAATTTCACTGAGGAATATTCTTAATAGTGGGATTTCCACAACTAAAAGGCTATACAAAAATAAGAACTCATTTAATGCCAACGCTGGGAAATCTAAGATATAGATTTTGAGAGTAAGCTCTTACTTGTACTCCATGTAGAAGTTCATACATAACACATGCGATTCTTACTGTGACAAACCGAAAAAGAGGAAGTACATCTAACTCAAGAGTGAGCTGAGAAAATGTCCCAGGGGAAGGTGACCCTTGAGGCAAATCTAAAATAAGGAATAAACTTGAAGTGAAGAAGGAGGAAAGTTATTTTTGGGGGGGTGGGGGGGAAGGCTTTTTGAAAATGTTTAATGCATTTCTTGCTGTTAGGGACATTTCTTTGCTATGAGTGATAAAACCATATACAGCAATGTCTAATCTCTGGTGGGCTGTCGTTTTTAGATTTTCGAAGTCACATTGGGAAATCTGTTTTATAGAATCTTATAACAGATGACTCTTGTAGAGATGGGTGAACGTCCCAGGAATTCCGTGCACAGGAAAGAAAGGTCAGGACCCACCGCGTGAATCCTCTGCAGTCAAGACTTTGCAGAGGCACACACGTCCTCCTCGTTAGTATAGTGGTGAGTATCCCCGCCTGTCACGCGGGAGACCGGGGTTCGATTCCCCGACGGGGAGAGAGCGAGCGCGCTTTTTGCCTCCGCCCTTTTCAGAGTAACAAACTTTCCGGGGGTGGCTCCCTGGAAACGAGGTCTTCCTGCTCGGATCCCATCTCTTGTTTTAAGGCGAATTCCCGCGCGTTGGTTTACCGCCGGCCTCCGCAGGGGATCCGCGGCCGCCTTCGCGCTCGGGTTCAAACTGCGCCCTGGAAACTGTGCAGGATGTTGCGCCGGGAACCGATCTGCCGACCGTCGGGGGTGCGCGGGGGGCGTCTCTCCCCGCGGCCGTGTGTCCAGGCGCTGCAGCCGCGCCGGGCTGCAGGGGGCCGCGCTCGCGGCCGGCAGGGACGGACACCTGCCGGGACAGGTAAGGCGACCGAGAAGGTGCGCTGGAGCATCCGGGGCGCGGACGCGGCGCAGCGGGCAGGGCGGGCGCTCGGGGACCGAGCAGGGTGGAGGCGAAGGGGGGGAGCGAGAAGAAACCTCGGGAGGTCGCGCGCCGCTGAATGGCAGGTGCGTCAGTCGTGGGACTGGAACCCCTGACTCCCTGCGGCCGGAACGCCGCCCGCAGACACTCTCCGGCTCTACGGTTTCTCCATCGTCGCGGTCAAAGCTCTAGGCAATATTGATCGAACTCGCTTTCAGGAAAGATAGATTTTTTAAAAAGTCTGCACGAAGTAGCCATTCAGAGCTGCCTCCGAACTGAAGCGGCGGGAAAGGACGAGCTTCGGTAGAGCTGACAAGAAAATGAAGCAGCTCAACTTATTTCTGAGAAAGTAGCGGACACCGTAAGCACCTTGAATCAAGGATAGCTGTGTTTGAATTGAGGCTGCATCGCTTACATAGTGGGTGACGTCTTAGGGTGCTGTGCGCCCCAGTCCCCTCCCTGCACCTGCACGTTTAGGATAACAACGTCTACCCCATGAGTCTTCAGGAGATATTAATAAATGAGTCATTCATGGGAACTGGTTAGCAATCTATAGGACAATAATACTTGAAATTATCTTTTTTTGTTGGGCAACATTTACTTGAATTGCTGTGGACAAATATCATTTGCATTGCTCTCAATTATGTACAAGTCAACTCGTACCATACAAAACTCTAGAATAGTTTAGTAAATAGGAATTCAGTTAAAGGTGCACACTCAGAACCAAATAATTTCCAAAAGCCTATCAGACAATGTCCAACACTTCACTGAAAGGACACCCAATACTTTTCTGCTGTCCATTTCCAAAACTTGGACAATTTTTTTTCTGACACAGGTGAACCTTTACGTAAGTTGTTATGTAGTGTTTCAAGCTGAGTAAACATGGAAGTATTAGCAGAGATAGGTGTTGTAAGCCAGTATTTCTCCCCCTTTAAGTGCTTCGGGATTACCGGGGTATTTTGTCAAATGCACATTCTCCTCTAGTAGATACCGTGTGTGTCTGGACATTCTGTATTTCTAGCAAGATCTCCAGTTATGGAGATGTTGGTGGTACAGGAACCAACCACCCTTGGGAAAACTCTCGATGTACGTTAGAATGTTGCTGTACATTAGAATCGCCTAGAAGCTTCTAAAATCCCTGATGGAGGGTGGCACCCAAGCCAATTAAAGTAGAATGTCTGGAGGTGGGAGCCAGCCTCCAATAGGTGTTGGAAATTCCCAGGTGATCTCAGTGGGCCTCAAAGTTTGGAAGCCATTAGTCATTTCTCTGTCATTTGTTATTCTGATTATGTTACTAACATATTCAAATGTTTATTGTATTTAATGTAAAATCTAAACTATTTGTATAGCATTTAAAAAAAAAAAAAACCTAATGACTGGATAAAGAAGATGTGGTATATATATACAATGGAATATTATGCAGCCATCAAAAGGAATGAG